>NC_053396.1:59022055-59112133 GCF_905171765.1 Bufo bufo
CTGAGTCCTTAAGGACTCGGGAAATAGGGCGTACCGATACGCCCTGCGTCCTTAAGGGGTTAAAACAGAAAGTCATACCTCATAAAATATTTATTACTTAAAATTCCCCATATGTCTACTTTATGTTGGCATCATTTTGTAAATGTAATTTTATTTTTTTGGAACGTTAGAAGGCGTAGAAGTTTAGTAGCAAATCTTAAAATTTTTTTGAAAATTTCCAAAACCCACTTTTTAAGGACCATTTCAGGTCAGAAGTCACTTTGTGGGGCAAACATAGAAATCCCTCATAAATGACCCCATTGTAGAAACTACACCCCTCAAGTTACTCAAAACTGATTTTACAAACTTTGTTAACCCTTTAGGTGTCCCACAATTAATAAAGTTAAAATGGAGATGAAATTTCTAAATTTCACTTTTTTAGCAGATTAACACATCAAGGGTTAACAGCCAAAACTCAATATTTATTACCCTGATTCTGTGATTTACAGAAACACCCCACATGTGGTCGTAAACTGATATAAGGGCATATGGCAGGGTGCAGCAGAAAAGGAACGCCATATGGTGTTGCTGGACTGGTTTTTAGATGCCATGTCCCATTTGAAGCCCCCCTGATGCACCCTTAAAGTAGAAACTCCCAAAAAGTGACCCCATTTTAGAAACTAGGGGATAAGATCCAGTTTTATTGGTACCATTTTTGAGTACATATGATTTTTGATTATTCATTATTATACTTTATGGGGCAAGGTGACCAAATTTTTTTTTATTTTGGCACCGTTTTTATTTATTCATTTTTACAGCGTTCACCTGATGGGTTAGGTCATGTGATATTTGTATATAGCAGATCATTACAGACATGGCAATACCTCATATGTATACTTTTTCTTATTTAAGTTTTACACAATAATAGCATTTTTGAAACCAAAAAATTATGTTTTAGTGTCTCCATAGTCTGAGAGCCATAGCTTTTTTCTTTTTTGACCGATTGTCTTAGGTAGGATATCATTTTTGTGGGATGAGGGGATGGTTTGATTTGTACTAATTTGGGGGGCATACGCCTTTTTGATCACTTTTGTGATGTAAGGTGACAAAAAAATAGTTTTTTTGGCATTGTTTTTATTTTTTTACGGTGTTCACCTGAGGGGTTAGGTCATGTGATATTTTTATAGAGCAGGTCGTTACGAATGCGGCCATATCTAACATGTCTACTTTTTATTTATTTATTTCACTTTAGCACAATAATATCAAGTTTTGAAGCAAAAAAAAAAAACATATTTTAGTGTCTCCATTGTTTGAGAGTCATAGTTTTTTGAATTTTTTTACTAATTGTCTCAGGTAAGGCCTCATTTTTTGCGAGATGAGGTGACGGTTTTATTGGTACCATTTTGTTCAACATACGCCTTTTTGGTGTTGCACTTTTTGTGATGTAAAGTGACAAAAATAGCTTTTTTATTTTAATTTTTTTTACGGTGTTCACCTCAGGGGTCAGGTCATGTGATATTTTTATAGAGATGGTTGTTACGGACACGGCGACACCTAATATGCATACTTTTTATTTATTTCACTTTAACACAATAATAGCATATTTGAAAGAAAATAATTATGTTTTAGTGTCTTCATGTTCTGAGAGCTATAGTTTTTTTATTTTTTGAGCGATTTTCTTATGTAGGATCTAATTTTTGGCAGGATGAGGTGACGGTTTTATTGGTACCATTTTGGTCGACATACACCATTTTCATCGTTTAGTGTTGCACTTTTTGTGATGTAAGGTGACACGTTTTTTTTTTATCGTGTTTATCGGACGGGGTAGATCATGTGATATATTTATAGAGTAATAGAATAATGAGCGAGCACTCATACACTTGGCAACCAGATTGACATGTGCAGAAAATATTTATTAAATCCCCATAAAATACAAGTAATAACATTTATAAGAACAATGTAGCAATAATATACAACATTACAGTCACATATATTGTGGTAGATATGATCGACACTATATTCATATGACTCAATAGTGTCGATAAATTCAATATATATCACACCAAAAAACTTCAAATATTGTCCAGATCTTATATATGCTGTTATTTGGGAAGAGGGGGTATTATCTTCTAGCGCTCTATCCCAATTTTAGAAACTGAATGTCACTGAAAATGTTGTAGGTGTATTCACTGGGAGCGCAACATGTTCATAAAGTGTCCACAGGAATCCTGATAATGTGAAAAGTCTCTTATAGCATATCCTTTTAAGGTCGATATGAGCTTTGAATTGAAGAAAACTTTAAATCGATATTTGGCTTACCGTCTAGCATCTGCTGTCTCCCTTTTTGCTTCAATGGAGCTTTAAATATTTGCCGGCTTATTCAGTCGCTCCATACAGCAAGCTGGTTTAGATTTCGTGGGAGTTCCAAAGATCGCAGGAGTTGCCACTCTGTTCCGCAATTTCCTTTGGTGCAGCTTTCGACGATAAGAATAGTTAATCCTTTACTGTAGAAATTTTCTTCTGTATGACCATACAGTATTATCGGAGGCTTTTCAATGCAGGTACATCACTTGTTTCACCATACGCGTTTCGGGTAGATTCACTCTCCCTTCCTCAGTGGTCAAGTGTCTGCCTGCTCTGCCTCCATTTTATCCATTCCTTCAATTGCTTCCCAAATCTCGGACACCTGTTGTTCATGCTACTCCCAGTTGGCCAGGGAATCCTCCCACATAATCAGGGAATAATTCTATACAGCCTTAAATTTATTATTATTATTTTTTTCCTTATTGCAGTTTCCATGCGTTTTTTATGCGTTTTTTTGGGGACACATGCGTTTTTTGGCCCAGATGTCCCAATTGGTGTGATATATCATTGTGTGAAATATAAACTTGATATCTGATTGCTAACACTTATAAAATGACTTTTTATAATAAAATATTATTAAACAAATTTTCAAGATTAAAATATCAATATAAAAATGTAAAACAATAAATAATAAATGTGAGGAATCTAGAAAGTTTCATAGGAATCCTAGAGTTTGATACAATTATTCGGATTTGATAGAGAAGTTGAGTTATCTACCTTCTCCAGTGACCCTGTAACAGACAATATATAGGACGTACTAAGAGGCCATTCAAAAAAAGAGTGGCCGAACATATTGCCAACATCAGGAAGGGTTATGATAAACATTCTATCTAAACATTATAAAGAGATGCATAATCAGGATCCATCGAGCCTGGTGTTTACGGCACTGGAGAAGGTGGAGAAACACTGGAGAGGCGGTGATTTTATCAGACAAATGTCTAGGATAGAATCCAGACTCATTTATGAATTTGGATCTCTACAACCGAAAGGCCTTAATTCGGAGTTGGAAATTTTTGGATTTATGTAGGTTGGGTGTCTCGTGGCCGACGGCACGTCGCATGCTAGGCCGTTTATCAGCGCTGCGACGTGTCCTTGGCTCCGAGATACCCACCCTTCTTTCTCTATCAAGATTCCTCACATTTATTATTTATTGTTTTACATTTTTATATTGATATTTTAATCTTGAAAATTTGTTTAATAATATTTTATTATAAAAAGTCATTTTATAAGTGTTAGCAATCAGATATCAAGTTTATATTTCACACAATGATATATCACACCAATTGGGACATCTGGGCCAAAAAACGCATGTGTCCCCAAAAAAAACGCATGGATACTGCAAGAAGGAAAAAAAATAAAAATAAAAAATTTAAGGCTGTATAGAATTATTCCCTGATTATGTGGGAGGATTCCCTGGCCTACATGAACAACAGGTGTCCGAGATTTGGGAAGCAATTGAAGGAATGGATAAAAATGGAGGCAGAGCAGGCAGACACTTGACCACTGAGGAAGGGAGAGTGAATCTACCCGAAACGCGTATGGTGAAACAAGTGATGTACCTGCATTGAAAAGCCTCCGATAATACTGTATGGCCATACAGAAGAAAATTTCTACAGTAAAGGATTAACTATTCTTATCGTCGAAAGCTGCACCAAAGGAAATTGCGGAACAGAGTGGCAACTCCTGCGATCTTTGGAACTCCCGCGAAATCTAAACCAGCTTGCTGTATGGAGCGACTGAATAAGCCGGCAAATATTTAAAGCTCCATTGAAGCAAAAAGGGAGACAGCAGACGCTAGACGGTAAGCCAAATATCGATTTAAAGTTTTCTTCAATCCAAAGCTCATATCAAGCTTAAAAGGATATGCTATAAGAGACTTTTCACATTATCAGGATTCCTGTGGACACTTTATGAACATGTTGCGCTCTCAGTGAATACACCCACAACATTTTCAGTGACATTCAGTTTCCCAAATTGGGATAGAGCGCTAGAAGATAATACCTCCTCTTCCCAAATAACAGCATATATAAGATCTGGACAATACTTGAAGTTTTTTGGTGTGATATATATTGAATTTCTCGACACTATTGAGTCATATGAATATAGTGTCGATCATATCTACCACAATATATGTGACTGTAATGTTGTATATTATTGCTACATTGTTCTTATAAATTTTATTACTTGTATTTTATGGGGATTTAATAAATATTTTCTGCACATGTCAATCTGGTTGCCAAGTGTATGAGTGCTCGCTCATTATTCTATTACTACATTTGCCTTTTAAGAGAGGGTGGGGTGATTCCCTCTATATGAGCTTGCAGCACCATACCTTAACTACTTGCTAGTGAGCCACCACAACCTACCGATATATTTATAGAGCCGGTCGTTACAGACTCGGCTATACCTAATATGTGTGTTTTTCCTTTTTTTTTCTATTTTTTATTATGAAATCTGGGGAAAGGGTTGTTGTTTTCTTTTTTTACTTGAAACTTTATTTATTTTTATTAAAAACACTTTAAAAAAAAAAAATGTTTTAACCTTTATTTCTGTCCCACTCTGGGACTTCAACTTTTGGGGGTCTGATCCCCTCTGCAATGCTCTATAGTACATCTGTATTGTAATGCATTGCCTGTTAGTGCATGACACTGAGTCATACACTAACAGGTTGCCTAGGAGACCCAGCCTGAGGCTGGATCTCCTGGACACCCATAGAAAGCAGGTCTCGATGCCGTGCTTGTCACGCATCGGGTCCCTGCCAAAGCAGTGTGGGGACTCAATGCACTCCTTCACCCGTCGCAAACCACTACTATGTCGCAGTCAGTGCTGACAGCGGCATAGAAGGGGTTAAACCACTGGCATCGCTGTAAACAGCGATGCCGGCGGATACAGCAAGGTCCCGGATACCAGGGACTGCCAGACCCCTTCAGTGATCGGGCACGCACTGCTCTGGTGACAGCCCGATCACCATGACGTCCTATTACGTCAAAATGCGGGAAGTCACTGACTTCCATGACGTAATAGTAAGTCACATGTCGGGAAGGTGTTAAGCACTGGTGGAAATTTAACTTTCCTCACAATTTTTGCTTTAGTCAAGTCATCTGCATATTTCCCAGCAGCCCCTTATAGCAGGTTTCCCAGGACCAGGCAGGGCTGTGAAGCTAGTCTCAGGTGTTGGAATGGGCTCTGATTGAGAAGTTTCCATCATAGCCACAATGTCTGCCCAGCTTTTTTTCCTCTCAGGGCAATTCCTGAACACATGGCCCTCTTTTCCACAGACATTACACATGACATCATTAACACAGTCCATGGTTGAGTGCTCCGTGGATCTACATTTTCTGCAGTATTGAGGCATTCCATTGTAGTATAAATAGCCTCTATCTCTCCCAATCAAAAAGGGAGAAGGTGGATGATTCAACCAGGGGTGGACATATCGCCTGTGCAGCCGGTTCGGCTGCACAGGGGCCCAGTGCGGGAGGGAGGCCCTTTCTGACTGGCGGCAGGGCAGTAGAGAAGTGGAGATGAGCGCTTCCATTGTGAAGCACTCATCTCTATATTCATCTGTATGGCCGTCCTCAGGACAGCAATACGGATGAATGGTGCGGCAGGGGAGTGGTGTCTCCCTTGCCCGATCCTCTGATAGGCTGCAGGCCTAGCAACGTCATCGCGGCACCTGAGCCGTACAGTGCGGGACACAGGCTGTAAGTATGTGAGTTTATTGCTTTCATTATTCTTAGTATAGTATGGCAAGAAGGGGGGTGGGGGGACCTATATACAGGCACATTATGGGGGGACACTATGGAGAAGGAGGGTAAGGAGCACTATGGGGGCATCTACTGGGGGCCCTATATACTGGCACATATTATGGGGGGCATCTACTGAGGTCCTTATATACTGGCACACATTATGGGGGGCACTATGGAGAAGTGGGGGGAAAGGTGCACTATGGGGGAATCTACTGGGGACCCTATATACTGGCACAAATTATGGGGGGAACTATGGAGAAGTGTGGGGGGGTGCACTATGGGGGCATCTACTGGGGGCCTGATATACTGGCATGCATTATGATGGGAACTATGGAGAAGTGGGGGGGAGCACTATGGAGGCATCTACTCGGGCCATATATACTGGGACGCATTATGGGGGGGCACAACAACATTTTATTGTATTGTACATTGTATTACATTCTATTGTACAGTGACAATAAAGGCATCTTATCTATCTTATCTTATCACTATGGAGAAGTGGGGGAGAAGAGCACTATGGGGGCATTATATAGTGGCATTTAATACTGGCACCCATTTTGGTGCCACTATGGGGAAGGGGGAGAGGAGCATTATGGGGGCATCTATGTGGGGCAGTCTATAGGGGCATTTTATACAGGCACATTATGGAAGGCACTATGGGAAAGGGGGTATTTTAGGGGTATTTAAGGTACTATGGGGGCATTTTATAGGAGTATTTTATACTGGCACAAATTATAGGGGCACTATGGGCACCTAAGCTCAACTGGGGGCACTAAAGGTGTTTTTTGTAGTGGCACACAGTACGGGTCATTGGAACACATGATGGCACTTTGGCGACATTGGCTCTACTAGGGGCACTAAGAGGAAGTATTTATTTATTTTTTTACTGCCACACAACGGGGTATTTTTTGTACTGGCACACATGATAAGGGGGCGTTTTTCTACTGTCACACATTATAAAGAGAATTATTACTACCAGAGGCATTATGGTGGGCTTTATTACAACAGGGGGTCTATGGGAGTATTATTACTTCTGGGACACAATTACTGTTGGGGACACTATAGGGGCACAATTACTACTAAGTGCACACTGGCAGAGAATTATTGCTATTGTTGGTATTTTGGGGAACACTATTACTGTGGGGGTACCCTGGCACAGTATCAGCTTAGCACAGTTCTTTTTGAGGGACTTTATGTTATTATTATTGGCATATTTGTGTCAGGGACACTATTTGCTGGGTGCAGTTATTTTTTAGAGCATTGTGTTCCAATATTTATTGCAGAGGGCACTATCTGTGTGTAACTAGTATTTTCAGGGGGTTTATCTCTTTCTGCAGTATAGTTTTGGGGACCACAGCGTCTCAGTATTGGGTGCATGATGGGATGTTGAGAAGGTGGGAGGATGATGGAAAAGTAGAAATCTAAGATGTCTGTTTGTCAAACTCTGCAGAGACAAGAGATGGCTGAAAGAAATCATCATGATGGTCTGGTCTGAATGGAGAAGATGAAGAAAGAGAACATATACATCAAAGGAGATGTCACTGAATGTACGAGGTATGTGGTGCTGTATTAGGCTACCTTCACATCTGCGTTGGTGATTCTGGCAGGCTGTTCCAGCTGAGAACAGACTGCTGGAATTCACTGGTTCCGGCACTGCTGGATGCAGACGGAAATCCCGCCAGTCCCATTAACTACAATGGGGTATGGCAGAGATCTTGCCACAATCTGGCAAAAATGCAGAGAATCAGAGGGACACAAACCGCTGCATGCTGTAGTTTGTGTCTGGCCGATTCCTAGCATTTTCTGGCCGGATCATACTGCGACAGGTGTGAAAGTAGCCTTACCCTGTATGTTTTGTATTGCTGTATGTAATGTTAGGATGGAATAGGTTAGGCTGAGAATTTGGCATGGGGGGTCGGGTGGCCCAGACACATTCTTTGCACAGGGGCCCTCTGCTGTCTGTGTCAGCCCCTGGATTCAACCCTTGAATCCCTTCAGGGCCTCCTTTAAATTTTACAAAGAAGAGATGTTTCCCTGTCCAAAGATCCTCAGAGTTCTTAATTTTCCACCCATATTTAATTTCTGAGCAATACTTTTGCAGAAATAGGGCAATGTCATCTACTTTAGCATATGGGTTATACATGAAAGCCACAAGTCCTATCTCCCCTGCAGTGTAGAGCAGCGTGAAGGTCAGTCCATCCAGCTTAGGGAGAGAGATGTTCAGTAGGCATGAGCGAATCGACTTTGGGTGAAACATTCGAAGTCGATTCACATAAAACTTTGTTAGAATACTGTATGGAGCGAGCGCTCCATACACTATTAGAATGTATTGTCTCAGATGAGCGGAAGTTATTACTTCGCAAAGTCTCTCGAGACTTCGGGTAATAACTTCAGAAATTAATTTCTACTGTTAAAAACGAGTATGGAGCACTCGCTCCGTACAGTATTCTAACAAAGTTTTATGCAAATCGACTTTGGATTTTTCATCCGAAGTCGATTTGCTCATCCCTAATGTTCAGCTTCAGATGTTCATAGAAATTCTGGCAAGCTCCACTAGATTTCAGCACTAGCACAAAAACACCTTTCCCAGGTATAAGATGCTCTCCTTTTGTACTTTCAGGATCTTGTAGAGAACGGTCTTCACCATGCTTTCCACATTAAATTTCTCTCACCATTCCTCCTTCACTTCAATGCGAATTCCATTCTTAATTCTGGTTTCTCCAGGTTGGATAAAGATGATTCGGCTCTCCATCGCATTCCAGCAGCAGTTCAATAGCAGCAAGCAGTAAACTCCAAAGCCAAGGGCACAACAGCTTTAAGCCTCTCTGTCCAGACACAAGATCTGAGCCAAAAGGCCAAGAAGCGATCTCAGCGATATAGTCCTCTGAGATCACACCATAAAGGCCGAGAACAGATAATCTGAAAAGGGTTCGCCGCCAAGGCCGTCGTTCGCCAAAGCAGAACACTTCTGAAGGCGACAGCCTCCAGGCCTAAGCCCCATTCCAGGAGGCATCTCGCTTTGACAAAAAAGGGAGATCATCTGTCCGCCACTCTCCCCTCACCAACATGCTCCTCTTCAGGTTCCCAATCTGCATTACACCACCCGCTTGGTGCATGCCCACTTTTGGCCACACCTTTTCCTCACATGTACGTCCAGTTGCCGAAGTGCGCCGTCTGTCCTGGCCCATCTGTGACAGCCTCTCTCTACCCCCCTCCTCAGCCATTGTTATACTCCAGCTCACTTTGTGCATTCTCTTGTCATTTCCAATGTTTTGGGGCCTACAGTAACGAAAAAATGAAACAACAAAAAACTAAAATAAAAATATACATTTTTAAGTAAGAACACCCCTTTTGCATCTGTTCTTCTGTGAAGTGTGTCTGTGACACTCTAGCATTTTTTTTACATTTAGAACACCACCTTGGCATCGGTCTAACTGTAGTGGAAGAAAAATTATTTTAATATACACTCACCTAAAGAATTATTAGGAACACCTGTTCTATTTCTCATTAATGCAATTATCTAGTCAACCAATCACATGGCAGTTGCTTTAATGCATTTAGGGGTGTGGTCCTGGTCAAGACAACCTCCTGAACTCCAAACTGAATGTCAGAATGGGAAAGAAAAGTGATTTAAGCAATTTTGAGCATGGCATGGTTGTTGGTGCCAGACGGGCCGGTTTGAGTATTTCACAATCTGCTCAGTTACTGGGATTTTCACGCACAACCATTTCTAGGGTTCACAAAGAATGGTGTGAAAAGGGAAAAACATCCAGTATGCGGCAGTCCTGTGGGCAAAAATGCCTTGTGGATGCTAGAGGTCAGAGGAGAATGGGCCGACTGATTCAAGCTGATAGAAGAGCAACGTTGATTGAAATAACCACTCGTTACAACCGAGGTATGCAGCAAAGCATTTGTGAAGCCACAACACGCACAACCTTGAGGCGGATGGGCTACAACAGCAGAAGACCCCACCGGGTACCACTCATCTCCACTAAAAATAGGAAAAAGAGGCTACAATTTGCACGAGCTCACCAAAATTGGACTGTTGAAGACTGGAAAAATGTTGCCTGGTCTGATGAGTCTCGATTTCTGTTGAGACATTCAAATGGTAGAGTCCGAATTTGGCGTAAACAGAATGAGAACATGTATCCATCCTCTGATGGCTACTTCCAGCAGGATAATGCACCATGTCACAAAGCTTGAATCATTTCAAATTGGTTTCTTGAACATGACAATGAGTTCACTGTACTAAAATGGCCCCCACAGTCACCAGATCTCAACCCAATAGAGCATCTTTGGGATGTGGTGGAACGGGAGCTTCGTGCCCTGGATGTGCATCCCTCAAATCTCCATCAACTGCAAGATGCTATCCTATCAATATGGGCCAACATTTCTAAAGAATGCTATCAGCACCTTGTTGAATCAATGCCACGTAGAATTAAGGCAGTTCTGAAGGAAAAAGGGGGTCCAACACCGTATTAGTATGGTGTTCCTAATAATTCTTTAGGTGAGTGTATAGTCCCCAGATAGGGGACGTATGAGATCTTAAACTGCGACAAAATTTTTACCCAGTTTTTAGCCAGGACATACAAGCATCAAAGTGTCACCCCATGGCCCATAGTAACCCGACACAGAATTGATGGACACATGAAAAAAAAACAGAAAAAGTGTTGACTTCCTCCTCTGCCTCTTCCACCTCCACCTCCACATCTCCCTCCTCCTCCACCTCCTGGCTCAAGATTATTATGTCTTATATTGGCAGAGTAAAGAAATATACCGGCCAAACCCCCCAAAATGGCTAAAGGTCGCACACAGAATTGACTAACACATTTAAAAATATATATATATCTTCTTCCCCCTCCTCCACGGCTTTCTCAATTTCCTCCTACTCCACTTGGATCTGCGCCTCCTGGTTAAAGATTGTTATTTTTTATTTTTATGTATTTTATGTCATTTCCCTATCCACATTTGTTTGCAGGGCAATTGTACTGCTCTTACCCCCATTTTGGACCAATTTCCAGCGCTCTAGCTCTTTCTATGACTTTTTTTACAGCCCTTTTTCATTTCAAACGTTCATTCGTTGTTTAGGGTCAAGTTCGGAACATGAACCGAACTTTGAAACAAAGTTCAGTCGAACATCCCAAACCTGGACATCCACTGGTTTGCTCATCACTAACATTAAACAATTGCAGAAACCCCCAGGTCTGGGGTACTACACATGATCTGACAACTCCCTGGAGCCATATTTAACTTTTGTGACCCAGAGGACAGCAAGATCATTCAGCAAAATTAAATCAATACATGACATTACACTACAAAATACATTATAACATGAAAATTCCTATTTATCTGGATTCCAAACCCTCCATATATTAATCCACTGCATTTCCTTTAACAAGATTATCAAAATTAGGTTTATTCACTTTAGAAAAAAGACGACTGAGTGGAGATCTAATAACTCTGTACAAATATATCAGGGGTCAGTACAGAGATCTATCCCTTCATCTATTTATCCCCAGGACTGTAACTGTGACGAGGGGACATCCTCTGTGTCTGGAGGAAAGAAGTTTTGTACACAAACATAGAAGAGGATTCTTTATGGTAAGAGCAGTGAGACTATGGAACTCTCTGCCTGAGGAGGTGGTGATGGAGAGTTTACTAAAAGAGTTCAAGAGGGGTCTGGATGTATTTCTGGAGTGTAATAATATTACAGGCTATAGCTACTAGAGATGGGTCGTTGATCCAGGGAGTTATTCTGATTGCCTGATTGGAGTCGGGAAGGAATTTTTTTCCCCTTAAGGCCTCATGCACACGACCATTGTGTGTTTTGCGGTCCGCAAATTGCGGATCCGCAAAACACAGATGGCGTCCGTGTGCATTCCGGAATTTGCGTAACGGCACGGACAGCCATTAATATAACTGCCTATTCTTGTCCCCAAAATGCAGACAAGAATAGGACAGGTTATATTTTTTTTGCGGACCACGGAATGGAGCAACGGATGCGGACATCTTTTGTCTGCCCCATTGAAGTGAATGGGTCCGCATCCAAGCTGCAAAAACTGCGGCTCGGATGCGGACCAAAACAACGCCCATGTGCATGAGGCCTAAGTGGGGAAAATTGGCTTCTACCTCAGTTGTTTTTTTTTTTGCCTCCCTTTGGATCAACTTGCAGAATAACAGGCTGAACTTTTTTCGGCCTTAGAAACTATGTTACTATGTAATTTAGCCAATTAAGTTTCTAGTGATTCGCTGCTCTTTTATTACTCTCTATTATTTCTCTGTCAATCTCCATATTTATTACATTACTAAAATCTCCCATAATATTTACTGGTAAATGTTTTCCCTTTATGAAATCATTCAATTACAATAAAATCGTGTAAGCGTGGGGTGGAAGTATATAGAAACACACTCTTACATATTCTGTATAACTTACAATGAAGGAAAATGAAGGTAATCAACTCACATGCTGCAAAAACAACCCTCTGCAAATGTACTAAAAGGAGTTTTTCTGAGACTTTAATACTGATGACTTAGGCAGTCAGAGGAAGTAGTGGGCAAAGATTGGGGTGGCTACCTGACAGCTGCATGCTGAAGGCTTCAGCACAGGACCTGCTGGAGACTCCTGGACCCCTTGATATCCCGCTGGTGCATAGCTTTGTGAAGTTCCAGCCTCATGCTCCCGGCAGCCATCTTGGTGGTGACAATGTGCCTCTTCTGCTTTTGAGTATAGGGAAGTAGGGAAAGACCTTAATATTTTGGTCTCAGGGTCTGTGTTGGTCACAATGGGCCAAAGTTGTTTCTACTGGCACTAGGGCTTAGGCCCTGGAGAGTCATATTTACTTTATACAACCATCACCACATGTTCTGTCTTTGGTTTTGCTGCAGAGGCAGCACTGCCCTCCTGTGGCAATTTCTAGTATTGGATCCTAGTACTGGGATATTTTAGTTTAATAGACTTAAGGAGACAGTGCTGTTAAAACCAAATATATATCAAGACCTCCTTGAGCCTGGGGTCATACACTGCACTTGGGCACTGCATTCTGTTATCGAATGCCCTACATGCTGAAGCCATGACACTATAAGCAGCTTATGACAGCCTCCTACACACCATTCTACTGGAATTTATCATCTGCTTATCTCCTCTCCTTTTCTGTTGTCAAGGACCTGATATGAACAAATATCTTATAAAAATCTTAGCAGGGAGATCTACTTGCTCACAAGTGCTCTTAGAACTTCTCACCTCAGCATTCTGATATACACAAAAATATAAACACTCTGAAACCACCTAAACAACTCGCCAAAGTTCGATAACAACAACCTTCTTCTCCATAAATGGGGGGTTCATCTGAGCTGCTAAAGAATGATGATATTACCCAGCCACAACTCTCTCTGATTCCAAGCTGTTCTGAACCTTCCGAAAATGACTCTTTGCAGGCGACCTTGGTGGCCCAAGAGGTAGCTAAATTACTGATGCCGTTATTTGATAAACTGTTTGACATGCTTCACTTATCTATTACGGCGGCCATGAGCCAAATGACTAACAATACTTAAAAGATAACTGAACTTAAAAATAGAGTTCAGCCTCTTGGTGAAAAAGTCAAGCTGCAGAGTAAGAACTGAGAGACAAACTGGAAAACCTGGAAAATAGAGATTGTCGCAGTAGTTTGCATTTTGTGGGCATCCCAGAATCAGCTGTCGGCGAGTGCCTCCTGGAATAACCTTACAAAAAATCTCCCTGCTGCTCTTGATATGGACCTTGGTAATGACCCAATGATAGAGCGAGTGCACAGCCCCCCCTCCCCTTCCCCCCCCCCCCAAGACCTAAATGGGAAGACAGGAATGCAGACCTTACCCCGTCATAGCGAAGTGGCTTCACTGGGCCATAAAAGAAAAGGTCTTGAGAGTCTATCGGCAGGAAAGGGAACTGATTATCCAAGATTTCAAGATTCCGTAGCCCAGAAACCCAAAGGCTATGTGCCCATCAGTTGTCTGCTTGTTGAGAGGAAAATCAGGTTCCAACTACTCTACCCAATCAGACTAAAAATACAGTATGATGAACATACGACCATCGATAAGAATCCCAATGCAGCTGGGAGGACATATCGCCCTGATGGAGATGCTGCAGAGGGATGTTCCATATGACATGCTATTTACCTTATAATTTATTATAAGAACATTGTAATTTCCTTAATGGAATGTATTTCTCAGTGATAGCACTGTTTGCATTGCTTGCTCTTTGCTTACTGTTATTGCTGATCTTTTTTGTTGGTAACAATACTGTTTCTGTAGCTTTTTTTGGGTCGTATTCTCTTGTGTCTTCCCTCTTTTCGACTCAGGTATTTATATATGCGGCACCGACTTCTGATGACACTGTTCTTACAGCTTGCTGTAGGACCAGAAGGGATGAAACTATCACTGTATATTGCTAAGTAGTCGCCTAGTGACCCAGGATGACTACTTTACATGCACCAGACCCCAATATTAGTTACACCTCACCACACCTATGGTTGTTGTTATGGAATGTGGCAGGCCTTAACCCTTTTACCCCTGGAGAACTTTTCATTTTTGTGTTTTTGCTTTTCACTCCCTGCTTTTTTATTTTTCTGTTAACATAGATGTTTTAGGGCTTGTTTTTTGCGGGACAATTTGTATTTTCTAATAGCCCCATTTAACATTGACCAAAAAAATCACAGAAAAAACAAAGATAAAAACGTCCTGCACGGTATGATATATAAATGTGCGGATGTCCCTGGCCATATTAATGAAGAAAATCACAAAAATAAGATAATAATGCACTTAGTAAAGTAGATGCAAGCATTATATATGGACAAAAGTCCTCACTCTGATATGATAAAATCTGAGACACTTAGCCAATATATTTTGATCAAAACACATCTCTGCCCGTCTACCAAGTGCCAAGGTGGTCTCAGGTCAGGCGGGTCCTACGCTAAACCTACCTAAGCCGTTGGGCTTCTATGTTCAGAAGCGCAAATGCCGCACATATGGTGTGCTGCTCCTAGTCCCCTCCAAGTGCATCAAGCAACCAATGAGAGGAGGAGCAAGCACACCTATATGTACCACCTAATCAAGGCGCTCTGTTAGATAGGAAGGGCAAAAGTGCAAAGGAATGCTACTCCCAAGATAAAATAGGCGCGCATTCACACTTGAAGGTGCCACTCCCTCAAGCATAAACTACATAGACAAAAAAAAAATCACAGAAAAAACAAAGATAAAAACATCCTGCACGGTATGATATATAAATGTGCGGATGTCCCTGGCCATATTATTGAAAAAAATCACAGAAATAAGATAATAATGCACCTAGTAAAGTAGATGCAAGTATTATATATGGACAAAGTCCTCACTCTGATAAGATAAAATCTGAGACACTTAGCCAATATATTTTGATCAAAACACATCTGTGCCCACCTACCAAGCGCCAAGGTGGTCTCAGGTCAGGCGGGTCCTACGCTAACACCCGCCTGGCTAGAATTGTCAGTTGCGTATGATTTTGGTGCATTTTTTACAGTGATTTGTGTTAGCGAAGGACCCGCCTGACCTGAGACCACCTTGGTAGGTGGGCACAGATGTGTTTTGATCAAAATATATTCACTAAGTGTCTCAGATTTTATCTTATCAGAGTAAGCACTTTATCCATATATAATGCTTGCATCTACTTTACTAAGTGCATTATTATCTTATTTCTGTGATTTTTTTCCCCCCATTTAACATTGCATATGATGTAGTGAGGAGCTGGAAAAAATATCCAAATGGGGTAGAATGGAGGGAAAAAAAAGGAATTCCGCCACAATTTTATGGGATTTGTTTTTGCAGGGGTTCCCTATGCGGCAAAACTGACTTGTTATTTTTATTTTCCAGGTCAGTACGATTACTGAGATACTAAAAACCTTGAATTTTTTTTTCTTTTCATCACCATATTCTGATCCCTATAACTCTTTTGAAATTATGTGTACGGAGCTGTGTGAGGGCTCATTTTTTGTGGGGCGTTGTGTGCTTGAGGTGACCAGAAAATGAAGCGTTGAACATTTTTTTTCAGTTTCGCCATTTACATTTTAATAGTATGGGTGTTTTCGTGTGTGCTAATGGCCTTGATGTTTTTTTATTGTTTATCTATTTAGATTTTGGGGAGGGGGGTGATTTGAAGTTTTATATTTTTTTTTATATAAAAAAAATATATTTTTGACACTTTTTATAGTTCCCCTAGGGAACTTGAACAAGGAATCATCAGATTGCTTCTCTCATAAACCCCAATGCATTAGCACTGGAGTCTATGAGACAGACTATGTTCATATGGAGGGTATCCATAGAAACCTATATGTGACAGCCTCGGACAGCCATTCAGGAAGGCAAAAACTTGCTGCCGATTGTCGACTAATTTACGGACGCTGCATAGTTTTCCAACAGCATAGGTACGGGGGACAGAAAGCACATCTGTGTTAAGAAGTTTCTAATCTCTGGCTTCCTTTTCTATAATTATAAACCGGATTTCTTGGTGGTGCTGTTGGTCTTGGCTGACCGCAATTACTGGTTTGTGAATGTGGATATTGGAGCCTATGGGAATACTGCAGATGCTGGCATATTTAGGGCTTCCAGAATAGGGAAACAGCTTTTTAACAACCAGTTGTCTCTACCTGACCCCCACCCCCTTTAGCAAGGGGTTTGAACTCTCCAGGCATCTGATACACCCTTTCCAAAAAAGAGCATTGGACACTCAGAAGCACATATTTAAAGGCTCAACAAGGTCTGAAGATACATTGATTGCATTTTTGCTATAATTTCCAGCAAGTGGAGAGTGTTCTACGTGGCCATTCAGATGGATCTGGAGAACATGGACTTTAAGGCTAGCATCCTCCATAATTACATCAGGATCCTTGATGCCACCTTTGATGGGGATCTTCAGCAAAGATTCCCTTTCTTAACTGTCTCTTTGGACATTACGCAGCATGGATAACCAGGATCTACAAGCATGGAGATCAAGGATTTTTATGCGATTCTGTTCCATGGCAGCGGGACACATCTGATTGGGTTCTTGACTGTAGGGACCACTGGACAGAATTTTCTGACCGTCTAATTTTGAACTTTAACTAGTTAGTTGTTGTTACTCAAAATTACTGTGGGAACTCGCAACACAATGAGGATTCTTAGGGTGCAAGCTTATGTAATTGTTCCAAAAAAAAAATTCTAAAGTTAATGAAAAACGTAGCTGCTTTTTATTTTGCAAAACAGTGTTTAATATGATTATTTACTGAAATGTTGGCAAAGATAAGGTAATATTTTACCTTAATTAAGAAATGCTCTCTGTGTGTTTAAGTTTTTATTTTTTTTTAAAGCCAGTTTCACATAAGCGTATTTGGTATGTGAAACACGCTCCTTGTGACAGCTGTATTTCCAAGACTTAACATTGCTCCTTTGATGTGAACTCACAGTATCATAAAGCTCCTACTCAAGCATAGGTGTGCTGAACTGTACCTCTCAGCATTATACTAGTACAGATCAGTACACCTGCAGTTGTTCAGGAACATACAGCATTATACAACATTCTGAATCTGAGAGTTCATGTCACAGGAGCAGTGTTCAGTCCACAAAATACAAACGTCACACGGAGACTGAATTCACTTATACAAATAATGTTCAAATTTGAAATGGAATGGGGTTATTCTATCTTGGCAAGTGAAGGCTAATATTGGACAAAACACCAGTTTACAATGGCCATCTAGGCCGGAGGTAATGAAAAAGGCCAGCGACTTTGCATTCTGCTGTATCCATCATCACTGAATGGGAGATACGGAACAGCATACCTTGATTTGGTATGTTGCTTCCATTCAGTGTTATGGGAGTTAATTTACAGAATGACAGCTACAAAAGAATAGTTCCATTTGTGTCCATCCACATTATGTTAAAGTCATCTTTTTTTGGAAGTGCAAAAAAGCAAGCACAAGTATTCTGATTGTGTTTTACACCATCCAAAAAATTAAGATTACTTACCGGTAATTAGATCTTCTAGAACCCACGACAGCACCATGAGAGAGGATCTGCCCCCACAGACAGGAAACCTGAAGAAAAGGCAAAGACTCTACTACCCTTCAGTGTGATATTCCAAGCATGAGAGGATCTCCAACAACATAACAACATTTAGTTTATACTATATCAAAGCGTTTTGTTTTTTTTTGTTTGTTTTTTTGCTACACAATCAATCCAACAAACAGCAAGAAAAAAAGGGAGGGAAATAAGGGTGCTGTCGTGGGTTCTGGAAAAGCCAATTATGGTACGTTATCTTCAGTTTTCCCTTCACTCATGACAGCACCATGAGAGTGAATTAACAGAGGAGACAACTAGGGTGGGGAAACAGACAAAAGAACCTTCTTCCCAAAGGAAAGATCAAAAGGAGAGCTATGGTGAAGCCTATAGTGCTTGAAAAAGGTAGTAGGAGAAGACCAAATTGCAGCCTTACAAATGTCTATGAGGATGCCATTGTTCTGGTACTGTGCTTTGAGACCCAAAGAAGGAGACAGACCCGAGGAGGTATAAGCCAGAGATATAGCTGAAGTAATCTATCTAGCTATCAAACTTTTCAAGGCAGGCTTGTCCTTATTCAAGATATATAGATAAGGTAAAGGACCCACCCCCAATCCATCCATTTTATCCATCATCCTCTACTTACCCGAACCATTTTAGGCAATGAGCCCCACTGGGCTAGGATAACGTCTATTAGGGGAGCTAGGAACTTCATTTCCAGTTCTCGCCTGTCTGAAATTATCTCTGCGCCATTCTCTAATTGGATTATATTTTATATGGAGGCCTATATCCTAAATTATAGAATATTTTATACTTTTATACTTTTAGATCTGTAACAGACGCCCATTATACATAATCTATTTAATATATTTTTAAAAAAAATATTTAAAAATAATTTTTTTCATTCTTTAATAAAATAAAAAATAAAAAATCTTTTTTTCGTTTTAATAATTAACTAATCTATAATACACAAATTTTATAGTCAATACCACCACCCAACTGAAGGATATATATATAGACCAAAAACTATATAATTATATAATACTCATAATAGTATGAATAAGCTACAATAGGATTTTATATTCTACTTTTATTATATTTGTATTTATATTAGACTTTGTATATTTATCCTTTAGACTGCAGTAGATCCTATTTATCACTCTTTACATGCAGTTATTTGCTCCTGCAAACGGATAGCATTGAAGGAGCTATTATGCAATTTTATTCATATAAGATGTTAATGCAACAGTCTACAACAAAAACTAAGTATGACTAATGACTCTGTTGAACCCAAGATTGCATAAAACAAGAAAACGCAAGGTTGCACAAAAAAACCGCAGATAAATCGCAGCAATACCGCAACATATGGTAAATTGGATCTGTGACACCCAGATCTTCCCGATCCACTTCGGGTTTACTATAGAACCCCTTTGGAAGCCAAAATGAATAAAAAGCCGGTAAACTAGTCAGATCCAACAGAGCCACTGAGGAAGAAGGTGGATAACCTTCGAAACGCGTCTGGCGTGGATGAATTGGACCTGATAATAAACCGGCTATCTTTAACTGTAACAGTTTGCCACCTGATGTCGGATTAAAGAAAGCGCTTTCTAGGATAAAGGAATTACGGCCTTCTGGCAGCCATTAATGGGTGAGATTGCACCAAAGACAGGTGGAACACTCAGTCTAATCAAGGAAATCCAAGGTGAACCTGCAGTGGGACAGAGCAAGCATTACAAAGCACCTCTACTCACAGCCGGACCTGGAAAAGCATAAGACCACAACTCACAGGACTTTTACCTAATAGCTAGGCAGCTCCTCTGCTTGCTGTCCAGGGGTAAAACCTACCCTGAACCTACTACGTGGGACGCCACGGTGAGGATAGTAGAAAGTCCGTACGTGAGTAACAAATCCATTATATTATATGTGCACATATTGCTGCTTAACCGCTTCATTACATATCTAACGAACTATTGCCACTGCAACCAAAACCAGAGATTTGCTGGACTGTTATATTGTGCAACATAGTACATTTCCTGGATCCAATATTGGAACATTCAGCTAATTTCCAGGAGCCTTTGCTATATCATTGCAGAAAGACTGAACTCTAGGATTAATCTCCACAGACACTTTTCACGGATACGTATTATCGTAATCATTTGAGCACTGTTATTCTGATATATATCTCACCGATCTATTAACATTATTTTTATGTCACTTTTTTATCACCAACATACTGTTTTTATATTTATTGTATTGACGCACTATTTTGCCACTATTTGCACACTTTGTATCACTTTTGTGGAGATATAATTGGTACTGGCCACTGCTTTAATTAATTAAGCACAGTCATTATCGTAGCCTGCATACAGCCTGGCTAAACCTTGGTCACATATATACCACCCCTTGGCCGGAATTTCAGGCCCCCACCCCCCTATATTAGCTATATCAGTGGACTGATATTGAATTATATTTATATCTTTTTATTTTATTAATTGCATTTTAATAGGGTTTTAATCTGTTCAGGATATATCACTTCATTTTATCTGTTCATGGTGACCTCTATATACTGTTATTAATAAACGAGTGTTATATTGCTAACTTTGTGGTCCAGGTATAAGAGTGCCCATCCTTTTCTTCATTACTATTGCTTGTCCTTATTCAACCACTGGGGGGAAAAAAAAAAAAACTGAGAGGAAAACTTCCTCCAATATTTAGTGCATGATAAATACTGGAACCTAGCTCTTTTGACATCCAAACAATGAAGGGACCTTTCTTCGCCTGATTTTGGATTCTCAAAAAAAAAAAGTGGGAAGTACTATATTCTGGGACCTGTGAAAACTAGATGCTACTTTCGGAAGGAAAGCTGGGTCTGGCCTAATTAGTACTCTACAGTATCTTCAAAAATGGTAGTGTATGGAGGATTGATGAATATCGCCTGAATTTCATTAACCCTACGTGCTGAGGTTAAAGCAATCAAAAGGCACAGTTTAAACATTAGACATTTAATGAAAGCCTTCTCCAGGGGCTCAAAGGGAAAATTTGTTATGGCTCTTAAGCAAGGGCTACACGGTGACACTGGTCGCGTGACACCTGTTGCGGCCAGGATCACTGAGTAGCGGTGATTGCATAGAAATGAATGTGATCTCTGCAACAGTCGCATGAAATCCAGCGCGTCTGGATTTTTTGCGATTTCCACGGCGATTGCATTAATTTCTATGGGATCACCGCTACTCAGCGATCCTGGCCGCGATCAGTGTCGCCGTGTAGCCCTTGCCTTAGTACCAAATTCAGGTCTCAGGGGGGAATTCTAGGGGATATAAAAGGGGTAGGTCTACTAACTGCTCTAAAGAATCTAGAGACCCATGAGCTGCCCGCAATATACTGGTCAAACAAAGCAGAGAGGGCCAAAACATGGACCTTCAGAGTACTCCCAGCCAATCCTAATTCTAACCCTTTTTGTAGGAATTCTAGGATAAGATTTAATGTGGCTAGGAGAGGGATACTATTGAAATCTATTTATGACAAATTATTGAATAAATGGCTACAGAAATCCTGTTTTTCACTTTTAAGTAGTGTGGAAATCAGACACTCAGAAAATCCTTTCCTAGCTAATAAACTCCTCTCAAATTCCATGTAGTCAGATGGAGGTTCTTTAAGCAGGGATAGAAAATTGGATCCTTACTTAGAAGGTCCTGGGTTTCTGGCAGAAGGGTCTGAGACTGACATCACCCGAAGCCAAGTGAACCAAGCTCTCCTTGGCCAAAAAGGGGCAATTAGTATAACACTCGCCCCGGTCTTCTCTGATCCATTTTAGGACCCTCGGAATTAATGGAAGGGGAGGAAAATCATATGCCAGAGGAAAATTCCACTTGTGGAGGGAAGTATCTATTCCACAAGGGAATCCCCTTGGATCTAGAGAGAAACATTTTTGGGTCTTTTTGTTCTGAGCTGTGGCTAATAGGTCTATCACAGGATGACCCCAAATATGTAAAATTTTCCTGACATTTGACTGGTTTAAGTTCCATTTCCCCTGAGAAATGGCATGCCAGCTGAGAAAATCCACCTGATGATTTTCTATTTTCTATTTATCAGAGATTGATCAACAGTTTTTTTCTGTTAAGAACAAGATTATTTTAGCTTCCTGCATCAGACTCCTTCATCTTGTCCTCCAATGCCTGTTGAGATAAGACACTACCGTCCTGTTTTCTGTCATGATTCTTACATTTCTTCCCTTCAACCTTGGAAGAGCAGACAACAGGGCGAATCTCACTGCTGTCAACTCCTTCAGATTGGAGAAACCATCTCTTATTATGCCAACGACCCTGAAGAGATAGTTCCTGAATGTGAGAGCCCCCCCCCCCCCCACCCCCAGGGACTTGCATCTGTCGTTAAACATATCCATTTCTCGAGCTTCCAGGGGAATCCTTACACAAAATGTTCTCTTAACCACTAGGTAAGGCTCTGTAAGGTTTGATCTGAGATTCTTATGTTTGATTCCAGTGGAACTCTTCCCTTGTCCCAGAAGGATAGAATCTCCCACTGGAAGGCTCTGGAATGTAGTTGAGCCCATGTTACTGCTGAGATGCAAGCTGTAAGAGAACCCAGGATAGACATTCCCTTTCTTATAAAAATCAATGGATTTTTGTCAAGGTCTTAGACTATGACCTGAATCTTGACCAATTTTCTCTCAGGCAAAAAACAGCTCTGGACAGTAGAGTCCAGGGCTAGACTCAGAAAGGTTTGAATCTGTGAAGTAATCAGATTTCAGATTCCAGGTTCAAGATCCAACCTAACTGTTCCAGAATCTGAGATACCACAAACACAGGCTCCTTGCAAGAAGTTTTTGACTTGGCGACTATCAGGAAGTCATCCAAATAGGGAACAAACAGTATATTCTTTTCTTTTATATGAGCCCCATTTCTGCTATAACCTTTGTGAAGACCTGGGGGGCCATAGAGAGGCCAAACAGAAGTGTATGAAACTGAAGATGTAACAGCCTACCATGAAGCACAGTGGAAAAAGATTAATTTTTGACTTTATTGTTTCCATTTGGAACTTTTTTGTTAAGAGATAAAGGTTCAGTTGTTATTAAGTTTATAATTGTTCTGAAAGAACCGTCTGGCTTTTTGACAAAGAATAGGGGAGAATAAAAGCCTTCTTCTCCCTTTGGAACTGATACCAAAACATATTTTTCTATCAACTTTAAAGTGTAACTGCTGTTTAATTGTTTATACCATAATAGTATAGTACACCCTGCTGTATAAGTGCTTTTCTGATTTAAAATTTGATCATTTTCAGATTTACCTGCTAATAACTCCCACAAATGCATGCTACTTTCCTATTCAGCAGCTCTCATCTCACAGAGTTGCCATGTGCAGTCTGTCTTCTCAGTATTATAGCAAGAGACGGATGAGCTCTGAGAGGAGGAGCTCAGCCCTGACAGCCTGGACCTGGGCTGAGGCAGAAAGTGGAGGGGGGAGGGCTGCTTTAGATGGTGATATCTTCTCAATGGTAGCAGCTAGCAATATGCAACTGGTCTTGTTTGAAAGCTGACAGTCCAGGCTTTCTAGTCCAAGCAGAGGATAAATCACTAGAAATAGAGTCGAGAATAATCGTGGGTAAAATCTGCTTTTACTTTCAGCTTCATTCACAGCATCCCGATTTCTTTCATTGATATCTTCCCCTGTACTGAACAGATTTATGTCTGAAAGCTTGGAATGTCAGTTTTCAGACAATACAAAGCGCATATTTCTAGCTGGTACCAAACCAGAGATATAAGCAGCTAAAGCAGCCCCCCATCCCTCCCTGTCAGTCTGGAAGAGAATGAGGGACAGCTGGCTATTAAGAGGTTAAAATAAATGCTTACTGATTTAATGTAATTGCAGGTCTTGTCTCTGGTTAGCTGTATGTGAGGATACACACTGCTCTGGGTACTGTGGGAAGTTATCTGCGTTCTGATTGGTCCTGCTAGTTCATGTGAGGAGAGCAAGGGCTTATGCGAAGTGAGGGAAATACAGGATGGCCTCAAGGAAGGGCAAAGATCATCACAGGAAGAGCAGCAGAGGGCATCTTAGGAAGTTGCTGAAATAGAGGCACAGAGAAATATGGTTGCTAAGGGCTGAATACAGACATCAGAAAGGTAAAATTTGCTGAAAAATGCAGCTTCATGAATATCTTCCCTTCAGCATCACATATGTTAGGAATTGCATTTTTGGTAGTGAAATGGCAGTTACACTTTAAGGCTACTTTCACACTGGCATTTAATTGGTTCGGCAGGCCTGCCAGATCCATACTACAGTGTACACCCATGAGCTGCTGGAAGTCTGTCTCGCCACATTCACTATAATAGGGAGCAATGTAGATCCAGCCGCAGCACAACAAATATGCAAGAGGCGTCTGGACAAAAAATTCTGCGTGCTGTGCCCGGATCTACAACGTTCTCCATTATAGAGAATGGGGCCTGGCAGACTTCCGGCAGCTCACGGGTGTACACTGTAGGACTGAATTTTTTGTTATCAAGAACCTGTTTAGAGGAGGAGACCATAACTCCAGTTTCAGACCCAAAGGAATGGTGTCCAAAACCCAAGAACTGCCTGAGATTTGGGAACAAGCAGGAAAGAATTTCTTTAATGTTCCCCCCACTTGACTTCTGGCTTCATTGCTGTTCTGATTTCTTTTTGTCTCAAAAGGACTGATTAAAGAAAAACCATTTACCTTTCCTCTGGGATCTAAATCTATAATCCTTATCTCTTTTGTCCCCTTCTCCATTCCTTTTAAAGGAGTGAAAAGAACGATTAGATCTACCACGAAAAGAAGAAAATGTTTGAAAACCTTCTCTTTTTATCTGCTGCCTTCTCTAGCAATTTGTCAAGTGATGGTACAAACAGATATTCACCCTCACATGAGACTCTGCATAATTTCTGTTTAGAAGGGAGATCACCCCGCCAATTCTTTAACCACAGGGCTCTAGGAGCTGAGTTTGATAAGCCTGAAGAACTGGCTGTTAACCTTACAGAGTCCGCTAAGGCATCAGCCAAATAAAATCTGCCACTTTGTTAATAGTAGGACAACTAGAATCTCTTCTGTAGTATAATTATTGCGGATCTGATTTTCTAAGTACTATGTAAAACATCTTCCCTCCAAAGGTTATTACAGAATAATGAGTAGATGAAAAAGGGCTTGTGTAGGCAGTATATATTGACGACCTACAAATATCTGATTGGTGGTGGTCTGACACCAGGCACCCCCCCCCCAATCAGCTGGTTGAAAAGGAGGCGGAGCTTCATGTGAGCACTGCTTCCTCTTCATTAAAATGCTGGATATAAGACCCCTGCCAATCAAATATTTATGACCTAGGATAGATAATCAATATACACTGCTCAAAAAAATAAAGGGAACACTTAAACAACACAATGTAACTCCAAGTCAATCACACTTCTGTGAAATCAAACTGTCCACTTAGGAAGCAACACTGAGTGACAATCAATTTCACATGCTGTTGTGCAAATGGGATAGAAAACAGGTGGAAATTATAGGCAATTAGCAAGACACCCTCAATAAAGGAGTGGTTCTGCAGGTGGTGACGACAGACCACTTCTCAGTTCCTATGCTTCCTGGCTGATGTTTTGATCACTTTTGAATGCTGGTGGTGCTTTCACTCTAGTGGTAGCATGAGACGGAGTCTACAACCCACACAAGTGGCTCAGGTAGTGCAGCTTATCCAGGATGGCACATCAATGCGAGCTGTGGCAAGAAGGTTTGCTGTGTCTGTCAGCGTAGTGTCCAGAGCATGGAGGCGCTACCAGGAGACAGGCCAGTACATAAGGAGACGTGGAGGAGGCCATAGGAGGGCAACAACCCAGCAGCAGGACCGCTACCTCCACCTTTGTGGAAGGAGGAACAGGAGGAGCACTGCCAGAGCCCTGCAAAATGACCTCCAGCAGGCCACAAATGTGCATGTGTCTGCTCAAACGGTCAGAAACAGACTCCATGAGGGTGATATGAGGGCCCGACGTCCACAGGTGGGGGTTGGGCTTACAGCCCAACACCGTGCAGGACGTTTGGCTTTTGCCAGAGAACACCAAGATTGGCAAATTCGCTACTGGCGCCCTGTGCTCTTCACAGATGAAAGCAGGTTCACACTGAGCACATGTGACAGACGTGACAGAGTCTGGAGATGTCGTGGAGAACGTTCTGCTGCCTGCAACATCCTCCAGCATGACCGGTTTGGCATTGGGTCAGTAATGGTGTGGGGTGGCATTTCTTTGGAGGGCCGCACAGCCCTCCATGTGCTCGCCAGAGGTAGCCTGACTGCAATTAGGTACCGAGATGAGATCCTCAGGGGCGGAGTCTGACTGCTGACCTGAGCAGACGCATGTAGGAGAAGCTCCTCTGCATGCAATCCAGCATCCTGGTTTATATTGCACCATAACTCATCAAATTATGGGGAAAGTTGGCAAATACTTCCCTAAAGACAAAACCGACTCTCCATAGAGGGGCCTCAGATATGGAAAAATACCTGCAAAAGAAGACCTCCGGTGCTGTGTGTGAGGCGGCTAAGATGGCGCCGCATGAACCAGACGACTGGTCACAAGAAGCTGAAAGTGCCGCCAGAGAACTAGAGGAAGGGAACCGACAGGCATAGCCCCTATATCACAGAAATTCCTCCAACAGGCTCTCTCAGCGGCTATTGCTCCAGTATTAAATGAGCTCCAGGAGATAAAAGTGGATATCAAGCAAATAGGGCACCGAGTGGAGACGCTGGAGGGGAATCAAGCAGCCATAATTTCCTTTGCCCGTACGCTAGGAGATAATACAGCAGCTTGCATGGATTCCTTGGATAATGCCTTCTCACTCATTGAGGACCAGGAGAACCGCAGCAGGCGGAAAAGTATCCGGTTGCGCGGCCTCCCGGAGCAGCTCCAGCACGAGGATTTACCTGAAGCAGCGGCGGCCATCTTTGCCAGTCTCCTGGGATCAGAGAGCACTGAAGGCATCGAAATAGAGCGCATCCATCGGTCGCTCAGACCGAAGCCAAAAGAGGGTGAAAATCCTAGGGATGTCATCTGCGGCCTGTTGAAATATACAGATACAGCAGCCATACTGAGAGCGGCCAGAGAAAAGAAAAATCTCACCTATGAGGGTGCTACGATCCTGCTGTTCCAGGACTTGGCGCCAACGACGCTAAACAAAAGGAGAGCCCTCCGACCCCTGACGGACCATCTGAGGCACATCAAGATCCCATATAAATGGTTATTTCCTTTTGGTCTTACGTTTGCGGTCGGAGGCAGAAGATGCACCATCCGGGTTCCAGGAGACCTAGTAGCAGCTTGGGAGCTACTCCAGACCGATCCGTTAGACATTCCGTCCTGGCTGCCATCGTCTGAGATCGGAGTCCCATTGCCGGATTTGCCAGGAGTACAGAGGTGGTCCAAAGCAATGCCAAGAAGGAAGATTGGTCCTAGATCCAGGGACACATGATTATTGTGGCCTAAGGGCTCGCTTTAGATTCACACTTGTTCAGGCCGTGAGTAATATGTAGAGCTGATGCGAATATATATCTGTTTTATCAGTCCTGCAAGTATTACTATGTTCTGTATATTTGCTGACAGGATAAGGTTATGTGTGTTAACCAGCTATACATGCTCCTGTCACGCTCCGGTTATACATGTCCCCATAATATGTGGTCAAAGTACTTACAAGCTTGTATAATGACTTATGTCATCCAGATTCTTAAATGTACTGCACCAGGTTAGCTGGATCTGCTGGTTACCTATGTTCTATACAGGATCTTTAGGTCCCCCCCATATATCTTACATCAGGGGTATACTAGCGCAGTCCTGGTGTCAGCGCATTAACTGGGTGGACGGCATACTGACTGTATGCTCCTTGTTAGGAGTTGTCAGATGTACCCACTCCAAGTTCTGTTATGTGGCCAGGTTCCTAAGTTCTGTAAGGAATAATGGCTGGGTTCAGTTATATACAGTTTTAAATCTCTTTTGCACAATATATTGGGCTGCTGTAGGAGGGTTACATATCTATAAAAGATGTCACTGATTAAATGTACATCCTTTAACGTAAGGGGGTTCAATACTCCGCAAAAAAGATCACAAGTCATTCGTTTGCTGCGGAAGTACCGCACAGACATATGCTTTTTTCAAGAGCTGCACTTTAAAACCACGAATGTCCCCACGCTTCAGAAGGGATATTTTAATAATTGGTTCCTTAGCACTTTTGACAAAGCCAAAAGAGGGGTGGGTATTGCCATAGCAAAACGTATACCTTTTAAGATGACAGCCACCCAGACAGATGCTGAAGGTAGATTCATCCTTGTGAAAGGGGTAATAGGCACCCAACCTGTAACCCTGGCGAGCTTGTATAGTCCCAACAGAGGTCAGAAAGCATGGATTTCTCAGACCTTGCAGGTGCTCAAGACTTTTGCTGAGGGGATCTGTATTGTAGGCGGAGACCTTAATGTGGCTCTGAACCCCAGTATTGATACCTCGGACGGATCCACTCAGCAAACACAGAGGGCCTTAGGCTGCATTAATGCTCACATTGCTGATGCTAACTTAACTGATGCCTGGCGTTTGACGCATCCCACAGACAGGGATTACACCTTTTTCTCTGCTGCACATAATGTCTATAAAAGATTAGATTATCTCCTGATATCAAATTCCTGCATAGACATGGTGGAACAGACGGTGATCGACCCTATCACTATTTCTAATCATGCCCCTGTATCGATGGTTATACATATTTCCGGTTTACCCTCCCAGTGCAAGCAGTGGAGACTTAATGAAACCTTACTGGATAGAAGAGAGGCAGTAGAGGCCCTATCAAAGAAATTGTCATTGTATTTTGCAGAAAACTTAACTCCAGAGGTTTCCCAGACTATAGTGTGGGAAGCGCATAAATCTGTCATGAGAGGAGAATTTATAGCCCTGGGATGTAAAATTAAAAGGGAGAGACAGCAAACACTTCACTCCTTACTCAAAAAGATTGCAGAACTTGAAGCCATTCATAAGAGGTCTAAAGCTCTGGAAATACAGCAAGAACTCCTCCTCCTGAGAACGAAACTGAAGGACCATCTAAACATATGCCACGCCAAAGCGTATCAATATGCACAGTTTTGTTTTTTTTCTCATGGGGACAGAGGTTCGAAGCTGATGTCATCGCTTATAAAACAACGGAAAGACTCTATGTTTATCCCCAGTATAAAATCTTCGGATGGTAAATTACTACATAGAACTGTAGACATAGCAAAGGAATTAAAAAATTTCTATCAGGAGCTTTATGGGTTAGATAAAAGCTCTATTAGCCAGGACCCAATAGTAAATTCTATGATGGAGGATTTCCTGTCTAACTTAAATTTGCCCCAACTTAGTAGTGAAGAGGGGTCCTCACTGATTGCTCCGGTAACCGAGGAAGAAGTAGGGAAGGTGCTGAGGTCAATGCCCATGGGGAAATGTCCGGGACCGGACGGATTTCCGGTAGGATATTACAAGAAATTTGCTGATATCTTATGTCCTCATCTCACGAATTGGTGCAACTCTCTCCTTACAGGTGGGCATCTTCCTACTCAATCTTTAGAAGCTAATGTGACTATTCTGCCTAAACCTGGGAAAGACCACACGCTCTGCGGGAGTTACAGGCCCATATCTCTTTTGAACGTCGACGTAAAGGTTTGGGCCAAAATCTTGGCTACCCGACTTAGTTCCTTTCTTCCCAAATTGATCCATCCTGATCAAGCCGGTTTTGTACCAGGAAGAGAGGGGAACCATAACTCCTGCAGAGTCGTCACGGCAATCCAGTGGGCTAAGAAGCATGGTACCCCACTAATCTTTTTAAGTGTGGATGCGGAGAAGGCCTTCGACCGGGTAAAATGGAGCTTCATGGAGAGAACATTGCAGAGGTTTGGTATCCCTGACCAATTTCAAAAAGCCATCATGACTCTCTACACCAACCCGAGTGCTAAAATTAGAGTAAACGGCACCCTATCACCTTCCTTCCCCATCTATAATGGCACCCGGCAAGGCTGCCCATTATCTCCTGCTCTATACATTTTGGTGATGGAGACCCTTCTCCAAGCCATTAGAGAACACCCTGGTATAAGAGGGGTTAGGGCCAAGAAAGACACAATTGAATATATTAACGTCGCCTATGCTGACGACCTCTTGGTGATGGTGTCCAACCCGGTCGAGGCCTTCCCGCATCTCCTCTCCTTATTTGAACTATTCGGCACAGTCTCTAATTATAAGGTAAATTACACTAAGTCGGAGGTAATGAATATTACAGCCCCACCGAAAAGTGTTTCTTCCCTCAAAGCTACAACTCCCTTTATTTGGCAGACTTCCCACATCACATACCTGGGAATTAATATTCCGTCTAAACTGGAGAACATTTTTCAGCTGAATTATACCCCCCTTTTGTCCGATATACAAAGATTACTAGGACCTCTCCGCATCCCTTACACCTCCTGGATGGGGAGAAAGAATCTGCTGAAGGCCTTTGTGTTACCTAAAATATTATATGTCATGCAGATGCTGCCTGTCTTCCTTCCCTCCTCCTTTTTCACACAGATCCGGAGATTATTCTCTACTTACCTGTGGGGGGGGGAGGGGAGCTAGGATAGCTTACAGTAGACTGATTCTGAGGAAGACTCAGGGTGGGTTTGCGCTGCCAGATATTCAGTTATACTACAGGGCAATCCACCTTAGACGTTGGATGCAGTTACATGTCCCTAGCTGCTCAACGTTGGGTAATGCCTTAGAAACACTCCAACTTTCTCAATCACAGAGAGCAGCATTGTGGAGTCTGACTACCACATCTCTACATAATCATACACTACTTAAGGGCACAAGTATGGTAATTAAGCAACTCAATAAAGATTGCGGCTTGTTAGGCGCCCCCTCACTAGTTATGCCAGCAGACTTAGCCCCCTTTGCAGTAAGACCTACATTAACAAACACTGCCCCAGCGTGGAGTTCCCTTAGAGAATTCACCACCAAAGAGTATTTAGATGCTGCTCTAGGCAGTTTACCAGCTGACCATCCCTTTCACCTAGCCATGCAGTCCTCTAATTTCCTGGGCTTGGCTGACTTTAAGGCAGTTAGTAAGACTCTAATAGATAAACAGATTCATAAACAGGATCAAACATGGTTCGAGAAAATTCTGTCCTCCAGCTCGCCACACAGTAGATTGATTTCCCTATTTTATTTAGGCCTAAACGTACCCCGAGCTAATGACGCTCCTCTGTTTCTGAAAACCTGGGAGTCAGAATTAAATAGGTCCTTCACTGAGACGGAGGTTCTCAGATTATACGCACACTCGCACGGTTTCTCCAGGTGCGTCAAGATACAAGAGCACTCTTTTAAGGTACTCACCCAATGGTATATGACACCGAAACAGTTGTTCCTCAGGGGTCTGAGTTCCAGTGACCAAGGCTGGAGATGTAAAGATGGTGTGGGTACACTTTCACATATCTTTTGGTCCTGTCCTCTGATACAACCTTTTTGGGCAATGGTAACTAAGGCCATTAACTCAATTACACACAAGATGATACCTCTGTCTCCTGAGTTAGTCCTTCTATGGTTACCCACCAAAGCTCTTTCCCCTTCTAAGAATAGCCTAGCCACTCAACTGATCCAAGCGGCAAGGTTGATAATTCCACAAAGGTGGCTTAGCGCAGATCCCCCCACCTTAGCCCATTGGATGAATAAGGTAGATCATATACAGCGCCTTGAGGAACTAGCCAGTTGGGAGAATAGATCACATGAGAAACATGCTAAAATGTGGAACCCTTGGTTGCGTTATCGCTTGTCACAAACATCAGTTACTCAATAAAGGTCATCTGACCCCTACGATCTGTACTACTTCACTTTACCTCCAACATCAGATTATCTTATACTTCTACAAGATGTGCTTAGAGATGTACATTACGGTTATGTATGTTTTTGTGAGGCCGTTGCCTTGCTGTTCACCAATTGGATAAAAGGTCCCTGTAAACCAAGTGACCGATACAAGTACACATTTATATATGTTCAAGGCGTGTCTCCACAAGGATCCACTAGTGCCTATTATATGGATGTTATGCTTTATTATCTTCGCTCCATGTCATGTCTCTGGTCTGTTTAATTGCATTATTCATACTGCTTAGACATGTTTGGGGGATGTGCCTATCCACCCTGGCACTGCAATGGTACATTCTTTTTGCCTTAATACTATGATGTAAGGTCACTTGTGTAATAACTACCTGCTTCTTTTCAATAAAAAGAAAATTGTCGAGATGAGATCCTCAGACCCCTTGTGAGACCATATGCTAGTGCGGTTGGCCCTGGGTTCCTCCTAATGCAAGACAATGCTAGACCTCATGTGGCTGAAGTGTGTCAGCAGTTCCTGCAAAACGAAGGCATTGATGCTATGGACTGGCCCGCCCGTTCCCCAGACCTGAATCCAAATGAGCACATCTGGGACATCATGTCTCGCTCTATCCACCAACGTCACGTTGCACCACAGACTGTCCAGGAGTTGGCAGATGCTTTAGTCCAGGTCTGGGAGGAGATCCCTCAGGAGACCGTCCGCCACCTCATCAGGAGCATGCACAGGCATTGTAGGGAGGTCATACAGGCACGTGGAGGCCACACTACTGAGCCTTATTTTGACTTGTTTTAAGGACATTACATCAAAGTTGGATCAGCCTATAGTGTGTTTTTCCACTTTATTTTGAGGGTGACTCCAAATCCAGACCTCCATGGGCTGAAAAATGTGATTTCCATTTTTTTATTTTGTGTGATTTTGTTGTCAGCACATTCAACTATGTAAAGAACAAAGTATTTCAGAAGAATATTTAATTAATTCAGATCTAGGATGTGTTATTTTTGTGTTCCCTTTATTTTTTTGAGCAGTGTATATTGCCTGCATAACCCCTTTAACACTATAAAAGATAAAAAACACCAACATTGTGCCCAGTAAATATATGATTAAAATTGTTAATTACAGGTCAAGTAATTGTTGGAAGGAGGCGGGTGGCAGAAGGGGAGTGCCTTACCGTGCTGCTGTTGCCAGAAATTTACAGCCCGCAGTATGTAGGATGGATCATTTGGTGGTACAAATGCCTCCAATACAGTCGTTACCGCCATTTGTGCCTGACAACGTACCACCTCAGGGATCCTGCATAAGAGGGGTGCCAGAAATCTTAAAAAGGCCTCCTCCATTGCCTCTTCAGAGCTCTTCTCAAGATACTGTCACTATGGTAAAGACCAAAGGGATCTTTGGTCCTACCATAATGCCAATAAGCACCTTGCTCCCCTTCCCAAAAAAAATTAAAAATTCTGATAAATATCCATTATGTGATTCAGGAACTCCACTCCAACAGCCCACAATATAGGGTCCTTTATTTTTTGTGCTCCATTAGATGTTTTTTCTACATTGGTCTCAGTAGGATGCCTATCTGGCCTCCAGATTGCTCACTTTAGGGGGGGGAGGGGAAACTCATTAAAAATAAACAATGCAAGAAATAAAAAAAAATGGGTTTAAAGGACCAAAACTTATTAGTAGCACAGGAATATGGGTAAAGAGTAGGAAATGATACTATGAAAAAAAGGTCAAAAGTTGGGGATCAACCAGTTCTTCCCTTGTTCCAATCTACTGGGAACATTTCCAGGGGGATTCATCCCATGTAGTATCTTTGTGAGGGTGTCATGGTATTTATTTATGGTGCTGTGTCAGTTTGTTGGGTGCTCCAACTCAATGAGATGCCTGAACTCCATAACCAGCAGCATCTTGAAGCAAGTCTCTATGTACTGTAGACTGCTATGCAGCTTCCAGGCCTCTGTGCTCTCTGCTATGCAGCTTCTACGATGCCTTGATGGGGAATTCCATATCTGTTTTCAGCATTCTCCAGCAACCAACCATTTTTTAATGGCCATCAGATGGATGGAATTCTGTACAACGGCCATTAAAAATAATTTCATTAAATTTATGGGGTAGGCCATCAAAATGGGAAAAAACTGAACATGTCCTATTTTTTGATGGGCATTATTTATGGCCTATAAAAGAAGGCATTTGTGTTGGTGCCATGCTAATATGTGCCCACATTGCTGACAAAAATGATGTTTTAATATTTGCAAATGAGCCTCTAGGAGCAACAAGGGTGTTGCAGGTACAACTAGAGGCTTAGCTCTTTCTGCAACTGCCGTGTCCTCTGCATTTTGATTGACAGGGCAAGGCAGTGAAAACATTATAATGCCTGGCACTGTCAAAGTACGAAGGATGCGGCAGTTGCAGAGAGAGCAGAGCCCCTAGGTGTAACTGTAACACCCCTGGTGCTCCTAGAGGATTATGTGCATATAATAAAACTTAATTTTTCTCAGCAATGCGGGCACATATGAACATTGGACCAATACAGATGCCTTCAGCTGCCAAGTGCACATGTCCAGTTTCATAGGTACAAATCTGCTGACATTCACAAGTTAACATTAGTCACAGCTCCGTCCTAATGAAACTAAGCCAAATAACAAGAAATTAAGTAAAAGATAAAATAAATCATAGCAGCTTTACATACAGGTTCTGGTTAGCATATCATTTTCATGCTTTCCACTAAGGGCTGTTTCACACGAGCGAGTCCATTGCGGGAATCGCGCTCCGTGTGCGAGTGTGATCCTCTGCTCTGGACTTGCAGGAGTGGACGGCATTATCATGATTTATAATGCTATGTGCCTCTGCTTGACCTTATTTCTACAGAATCATACTGACAGCTTTATGTCACTATGATTCTGTGGAAAAAAGGCCATGCAGAGGCACATAGCATTATAAATCATGATAATCACACTCACACACGGAGCGTGATTCCCGCAATGGACTCGCTCGTGTGAAACAGTCCTAAGTGTTTATTAAAGGGGTTTTCCTGGTTGTCCGGGTTCAGAGCTGAACCCGGACATACCCATAATTTCACGCAGGCAGTCCCCCTGATGTTCCCCTTTGCCCTGCGCTGGATCGCGCAGGGCAAGGGCTCTTTTATTTACAAAAGCACACTGCTGGGCGGAGGCTTCCGCCCGACAGTGTGTTCGGTGACGTCACTGTCTCTGATGGGCGGGCTTTAGCGATGCCCAAGCCGTTTTACAGGCTAGGGCAGCGCTAAAGCCCGCCCATCAGTGCTGGTGATGTCACCAGGCTCACTGCTGGGCGGAAGCCTCCGCCTGGCAGCCCCATGGAGAGCCCGGTTCGTCACTGGAACTCCAAAAAATGCCTTTGCCCTGCGGTCATCAGGGAGGGGAGGCTTCAGAAAAGAGAGTGAGTTTCTCTTTTCTGAGGCCTCCCCTCCCTGATGACCGTTTATTTTATCTTGACGAGGCTACAGTGAAACCGGGTATCAAACCCAAAATCCGAATTACCATCCTCGTCATTAACTGTGAACAGTCTCGACTGGCTCACGAACCTGCTAAGACCATTCCTTTAATTCTTTAAGACGCACCACCAGACCCAAAGAGAGTCCTTGTGACTTGGGCATAAGGATCCGAACCTGTTGATTTACTGTTTTGTATGGTTTGGGGTCCTGTGAGTTGTGTCTTCTCCCCCCTTTTTTGTGTTTGTGTACTTTTGTCTGTAGGGGCATGTTCTCCGGCTTTTGGATCTTTTATCCAGTGGTATTAAGTTAAGTTTTAAATACGTTACTGCCCCACATGACCGGGCACAAGAAAAAGTCGGTCAAGCAGCCAAAACACAAAGACGCGGGAGACATCCAAGATGGCGCTGGAGGTGAAGCGCTCTCTCCTCCTGAGTGCGCGACGACACCGGACCTCCCACATAGCTCTCCAGCTTCAGCTCTGCGGAGATCGCGTTCATCAGCCAGCGGGACAAAGAGGCCTCTGGGTCTGGAAGGAGCACACCGACCGGTGAGCCGCAGCTCCCCCCCCGCACTACACCACGGGAGCTGCCTTCTGCTTCTCCCTCCCCTCCGCGGGAATCCTCACAACTCAATGTCCGCCATGCGGCTGCTATTTTACCCTCCTGCAGGGTCACACAGAGCTCCCCTGCAGCCCCAGAAGAGGACGGGGAAACGTCGCTACTAGCGTTACCGGTGTCCAATACAGCCCTCACGGACACCGCCATGCGTGACATGCTGATCCTGCAGCGGCGATCCTTGCTGCTGGACATAAAGTCCATTATAGCACCTTTGCGCTCTGACATTGATGAGCTGGGGGTCAAGACAGACCATCTGGAAAATAAATTTGGGGACTTTGCATCCTCGCACAATACCCTAATTGACGCTCACACAGAGCTAGAGGTGGAAATTATTAAGGCCGACCTGGAAGATAGAAGCAGACGCAACAATATCAAGTTGAGAGGGATTCCGGAATCGGTGTCTCCCAAAGAAATCCCTGACTATGTGCGGTCTCTTCTTAAAGCAGTTCTGCCAGATTGTCATGACCGGGACTTGAAAATTGATCGGGCGCACTGCGTACCTCGACCGCGGCATCTGGAGGACTCAGTGCCGCGGGATGTGCTAGCCAGAGTTCATTTCTTCAGAGTCAAAGAACAGCTACTGTCCTCAGCGAGGAAAAATGGGGGACTCCCTGCACCCTTCCATAAGATACTCTTATTTGCCGACTTATCTGCAGCTACACTGCATATGCGGAGGGCCCTCTCACCTATCACGTCGGCCCTTAGAAGTGCCAATGTACCGTACCGCTGGGGTTTTCCAGTCCGCCTGCTGATACACCACAACGGAGCCTTCCACATGATCAAGACCCTGGAAGAGGGACTTGCACTTTTGCAAGGTTGGAACATCCCCGTTTCCTCCACGGATGAAGCTCAACGCCACACTCCAGCCAAAGTCTGTAAAGACTGGTCAAGAGTACGCTGAACCGAGTTTCATGGCGAGTATGCCTCGCCTTCAGGTGCTTTACGTTGTACGGGTTCTGTCACCCTAACTTGCTTTATTCCTAGGTTGCAGATGGGACATTTGCCCTACTCCTTGTATTGAGCCTCTTTTAGGCATACTATGTTCTACCTCTAAATACAAATGTGATAGCACTCTGCAACCAGCATTCTGCCCTGACTATGCTGGATGAGGCATTGGTGTACATTTTGGCCAAAGCGTAATAAGCCACTCACCACGTCAAGGTGGCCTCTATGGAGTGGTCCCTAACACTATTTCCTACCTGTTTATGGGCCATGATAGCCACACAAAGTCCAGGGAATGCAGGCTAGCATGCACGCCAAGCACACTCTGCTTTTAACCCCGTCCGGTGCCATTACAGCTTTCATCGGATCCAGGGATGCAAGTACCAACATGCATGCTGAGCCCACCATATACTTCTCCTGGAGCCAAATGGCTACTGGTAGGTTCTATATAAGCAGACTCAGCTGGTTTTAAAGTCAGTATAAAACTGAGTCTGCTTATATAGAACCTACCAGTAGCCATTTGGCTCCAGGAGAAGTATATGGTGGGCTCAGCATGCACTAGGAAGGGGGGGCAAAAGAGTGAAAATAAAAGAGTCCAATTGCCCCCTGAAACAATGCCAGAACAGGTCAGAAGCACAGAGGTTAAGAAATGATAAGCTCAGAGTCCTGTCTACAAATGCTCACAGTTTAGGTAAAAAAATCTATGAACTTGGGTCAATAATGGCATCTGAGAATGTAGATTTAGTGGCTGTTACGGAGACATGGTTTAATGAAAGAAATGACTGGGACATAACCATACCAGGGTACTCTTTATACAGAAGAGACAGAGAAGGCAAGAAAGGAGGAGGAGTGGCCCTGTATGTGAAAGATAGCATTAAATCTAACCTAATACAAGTTGGTGAGGCCAACATAGAGTCAGTTTGGGTTACGTTGCAGTTTGCTAACCATGCAGTAACTCGTGTAGGTGTGATATATAGACCACCTGGTCAAGTTAAAGAACTAGATGATCTACTAGTTGAAGAAATAGCTAAAATGACAATGAAAGGAGAAGTTATCATTATGGGAGATTTCAATCTTCCAGATATAAACTGGAAAACCAAAATAGCAAGTTCTACCAGGAGTACAGATATTCTAAATTCCCTACTGGGGTTATCTCTACAACAAGTGGTTGAGGAGCCAACCCGGAGGGAGGCCATTTTGGATTTGGTATTCACAAATGGGGATTCGGTATATGATGTCATTGTAGGCGAAGCCTTGGGATCTAGTGATCACCAGTCAGTGTGGTTTAATATAAGAACTGTGAAAGAGTCCCACCACACAAAAACAAAAGTTTTAGACTTTAGAAAAACAGACTTTTCAAAAATGAAATTAGTCATAAATGAGTCCTTATCAGACTGGAACGGATTACATGGAGTCCAGGAGAAATGGGACTACTTAAAAGGTGCATTATTGAAGGCAACAGAAAATTGCATTAGACTTGTCAGTAAAAGCAAAAAAAGGAAGAGACCACTGTGGTACTCAGCAGAAGTGACCCAAATCATTAAAAATAAAAAGCTAGCATTTTGTAATTATAAAAAAACCCAGAGCAATGAAGATAAGGAAATCTACAAGATTAGGCAGAGAGAGGCCAAGCAAGTTATAAGAACTTCTAAAGCGCAGGCAGAAGAAAAACTAGCTCAGTCTATGAAAAAAGGGGATAAGACATTCTTCAGATATAGAAATGAAAAAAGAAAATTAAAACAAGGAATAACTAAATTAAAAACAAAGGACGGAAGGTATGTAGAAGAGAATAAAGGACTAGCCGACTGCCTTAATGAATACTTCTGTTCAGTTTTTACAAAAGAAAAAGGAGAAGGACCTCCACTAGAAAGGATGACTAATAAATTGTTTGATGCATGTATCTTTACAGAGGAAGATGTTCTAAGTTTGCTGTCTAAGGTGAAGACAAATAAGTCACAGGGGCCTGATGAGATACACCCAAAATTATTAAAAGAGCTTAGTGGTGAGCTGGCAAAACCGTTAACAGATTTATTTAACCAATCATTAGTAACAGGAGTCGTCCTGGAAGATTGGAAATTGGCAAATGTCGTGCCCATTCACAAGAAAGGTAGTAGGGAGGAATCGAGCAACTATAGACCAGTGAGTCTGACATCAATAGTAGGCAAATTAATGGAAACCCTATTAAAGGATAGGATTGTGGAACATCTAAAATCCCATGGATTGCAAGATGAAAAACAACATGGGTTTACTTCAGGGAGATCATGTCAAACAAATCTTATAGATTTTTTTGACTGGGTGACTAAAATAATAGACGGTGGAGGTGCAGTAGACATCGCATATCTAGATTTTAGTAAGGCTTTTGACACTGTCCCACATAGAAGACTTATCAATAAACTGCAGTCATTGAGCATGGACTCCCATATTGTTGAGTGGATTAGGCAGTGGCTGAGTGACAGACAACAGAGGGTTGTAGTCAATGGAGAACATTCAAAACAACGTCATGTTACCAGTGGGGTTCCACAGGGATCTGTACTGGTACCAATTTTGTTTAATATCTTCATAAGTGATATTGCAAAAGGCCTCGATGGTAAGGTTTGTCTTTTTGCCGATGACACAAAGATATGTAACAGGGTTGATGTTCCTGGAGGGAAACGACAAATGGAAAAGGATTTAGGAAAACTAGAAGAATGGTCAGAACTCTGGCAACTGAAATTTAATGTGGATAAGTGCAAGATAATGCACCTGGGGCGTAAAAACCCAAGGGCAGAATATAGAATATTTGACACAGTCCTGACCTCAGTATCTGAGGAAAGGGATTTAGGAGTAATTATTTCAGAAGACTTAAAGGTGGGAAGACAATGTAATAGAGCAGCACGAAATGCCAGCAGAATGCTTGGATGTATAGGGAGAGGTATAAGCAGTAGAAAGAGTGAAGTGCTTATGCCGCTGTACAGAACACTGGTGAGACCTCACTTGGAGTATTGTGCGCAGTACTGGAGGCCATATCTCCAGAAGGATATAGATACTCTAGAGAGAGTTCAGAGAAGAGCTACTAAACTAGTACATGGATTGCAGGATAAAACTTACCAGGAAAGGTTAAAGGACCTTAATATGTATAGCTTGGAAGAAAGAAGAGACAGAGGGGATATGATAGAAACTTTTAAATACATAAAGGGAATCAACTCGGTAAAGGAGGAGAGCATATTTAAAAGAAGAAAAACTACCACAAGAGGACACAGTTTTAAATTAGAGGGGCAAAGGTTTAAAAGTAATATAAGGAAGTATTACTTTACTGAGAGAGTAGTGGATGCATGGAATAGCCTTCCTGCAGAAGTGGTAGCTGCAAATACAGTGAAGGGGTTTAAGCATGCATGGGATAGGCATAAGGCTATCCTTCATATAAGATAGGGCCAGGGACTATTAATAGGATTCAGATATATTGGGCAGACTAGATGGGCCAAATGGTTCTTATCTGCCGACACATTCTATGTTTCTATGTTTCATGTTGGTACTTGCATCCCTGGATACGATGAAAGCTGTAATGGCACCGGACGGGGTTAAAAGCAGAGTGTGCTTGGCGTGCATGCTAGCCTGCATTCCCTGGACTTTGTGTGGCTATCATGGCCCATAAACAGGTAGGAAATAGTGTTAGGGACCAATCCATAGAGGCGACCTTGACGTGGTGAGTGGCTTATTACGCTTTGGCCAAAATGTACACCAATGCCTCATCCAGCATAGTCAGGGCAGAATGCTGGTTGCAGAGTGCTATCACATTTGTTTTTTGCGTTTGTATATGTATTTCGCCATAGTGATGTGCACCACATACAGGGTTGTGCTGACTCAATCACCCACATTTTTTCTTTGTAGTATATATTGGAGGTGTGGCGATCTCCATGAGGTCATGCACACCTGACCAGTCAATCTGTCCTGGAGGCTGGTTTTAAAGTCAGCATAAAACTGAGTCTGCTTATATAGAACCTACCAGTAGCCATTTGGCTCCAGGAGAAGTATATGGTGGGCTCAGCATGCATGTTGGTACTTGCATCCCTGGATCCGATGAAAGCTGTAATGGCACCGGACGGGGTTAAAAGCAGAGTGTGCTTGGCGTGCATGCTAGCCTGCATTCCCTGGACTTTGTGTGGCTATCATGGCCCATAAACAGGTAGGAAATAGTGTTAGGGACCACTCCATAGAGGCTACCTTGACGTGGTGAGTGGCTTATTACGCTTTGGCCAAAATGTACACCATTGCCTCATCCAGCATAGTCAGGGCAGAATGCTGGTTGCAGAGTGCTATCACATTTGTATTTTGCGTTTGTATATGTATTTCGCCATAGTGATGTGCACCACATACAGGGTTGTGCTGACTCAATCACCCACATATGTTCTACCTCTGTTTAAGTTTGTTGTCTTACCTCCTGTGTTCTTGGGGATTAAATTCTCTAGGTGCTCATATAATGCCTGGTGATGCAGACATCCTCGCTGGGAGACGTTCTGTGTCTGGTATCTCTCTTATTACCTGCTAGTAATAGAATGCTGTTTATTTTAACCTATCATGGTAATTACATTTGCTAGCATAAATGCCAATGGCTTAAACAGCCCAATGCGCAGAGCGCACCTGTGGAAAGAATCTAAGGTATTACAGTGTGATGTTCTAGGGGCACAGGAGACGCATCTGCTTCAGCTTGATGCTTCAGGCTGAGGCATATACAGTTTCCGCATATTTTTCAATCGCACTTTCACACCAAATCTAGGGGGAGGGGGGGGGTCATGTTAGCTATTAAAAATACGGTAGCATTTTCCCATGTAGCTGACCACATAGATCCTCATGGTCGATTTGTTATACTGATATGCCCTCTCAATAATGTATTATTTACCATAGTGTCTCTGTATGCTCCTAACCATGGCCAAATGCACTTCTTTCACAAGTTAATGAAACTGGTCCATAAGAAAAGACAGGGAAAACTGGTGATCTGTGGTGATTTTAATCTGACAACAGATCCGTCTGTGGATACTTCCTCCTCCCCACTGCGGGCCGCCCCTTCCCTCGCTACTACTTTCTGGAAGGAGGAGCTTTATGACGTTTGGCGTATCCACCATGCGTCTGCTAGAGATTATTCATTTCCTTCTGGGGTTCATAAGGTGTATTCCAGAATTTACATGTTTCTTGTGGATAGAGCACTTCTCCCTTACGCTCAAAACTCCTCCCTAGAAACTATCAAAAGGTCCGACCATGCAGCTATTACCTTGGCGGTTTCTGAATCTATTAATTCCCCTCAAGTATACTTGTGGCGGAGTAGCTCCTTTTTGCTCTCAGACCCTCAGTATGGCTCCCGCATAGAAACAGATCTCAAAGACTCTCACACAGATCCAGTGACTCTGTGGAACGCTCGCAAGGCCTGTATCCGGGGGTCTTTTATACAGCAGGGTGCGATATGAAAAAAGCGACTGGAAGCAGAGATATCAAACATCCTGTCCCAGTTACAACAGGTAGAGGCGAAAAACAAAGCGAATCCTACTCCTCTGTTAGCGGACGAGCTTAGACGCCTTAGGCAGGAGTTGAGAGGTTATATGCTTTCCTCCTACGAGAAAATGCTTCGCAAAACAAAAGCGACCTATTATTCTCAGGAGAAGGTTTACTCCCCCATATACATTGCTAATGGCTTTGAATCATACTATGCTGATCTTTATAATTTACAGAATTCCCTTCCTACCCCAGTGGATCTAGACGACCGGGTCAGTCTATCTCAAATCCCTACATTTACCCACACTAACTAGCTCCCAGCTTCAGGACCTTAACTCCCCCATTACTATCGAGGAGGTGGAGGCGGTAATTGCGTCTCTCCCTAGAGACAAAGCCCCTGGCCCTGATGGCTTTGCTAGCCATTATTATAAACATTTTAAACAGAGTATTAGCCCCTACCTAAGAGACTTCTGTCAAGCTGCGATGTCCCAGAGTTCTCTGCCGGCTGAAAATCTACAAGTCCTTTTTATTACCCTCCCCAAACCTGGCAAATCACCTGATAGACCTCCCTCCTAAATAAGGATGTCAAAAGTTATGTGAAGTTATTGGCCACCCATTTAACCAAAATTCTCCCTTCCATTATTCATGTGGACCAGGCCGGCTTCGTCCCGACCCGTCAGATAATACGAGATGCCTGCTAGGTATTTTCCATCATGTTCACAAGAGTGGGATTCCCGCGTTGGCCCTGGCCTTGGATGCCGAATAGGCGTTCGATAGACTTCGTTGGTCGTTCGCCTTCTCAGTGCTTCAGCAACTGGGATTCAATGGCCCTATACGCACCGCCGTTAGAGCACTTTATAGTAACCCTACGGCTAGAACGTTTAGAAATGGAGCCCTGTCGGATGTGTTCGCGCTCACGAATGGCACCAGACAGGGTTGTCCCCTATCTCCCCTTATTTTTATAATAGCCATGGATCCGTTGGCCCAGGCGATTAGACAAGACACCAATATATCAGGGGTTACCATGGGTGGTCGATCCCATGTAATCTCCTTATATGCGGATGACGTATGTCTAACCCTGACAAACCCAGAAGAGTCCCTGTCGGCGGTTATGGCCCAAATCACCCATTATGGTGACCTTTCGTACTACCACCTTAACTCCTTCAAAACGCAAGCTCTACCTATTAACTTACCAGAAGGCTTGGTGTCGAACCTTCGTAACACCTGGACTTTCGATTGGCAGCACAGCATTAAATACTTAGGCATCAACAAGTCTCATACCCCAGCCCAATTGTACGCACTAAACTAAGACTCTCTCCTACTCTCCACAGAAAAGGAACTTGAGTTTGCTAAATATGACGCCTCGTGGATGGGTAGGATTGCTACATTTAAAATTTTTATCCTCCCTAAGTTTTTATATATGTATCGCACCTTGCCTATAATCCTCCCGGAGAGGTTCTTTTCTCGAGCACAAGCATTACTCTCTAAATATATTTGGGAAGGAAAACATCCCAGGATTGCTTGTGACATCATAACCAGGGAATGACATACGGGAGGCTGTGTTAACAGATCTAAAATTGTACTATATATCTTTTTTGGTCTCCATGCTGAAGGATTGGGCTCAGTTGTCTTTGGACCTACCTTGGGTTCATCTGGAAGCATCACAAGCCGCCCCATACTCCTTGTGGGAGCTGTTGTACTTACCATTTTGGAAGATTCCTACTCCAAAAGGTCTAGGCCCGACGATGTTTGTATCGCTGAGGGCATGGTCTACATACCATGCGTTGGCAGATGCTGATGACCCACCCCGCTTGCCTCTCTTCCCTTCTCTCTGCTCCGGTCTCTGCTTCCTCACTCTGATCTGTCACTATGGGTTTTGGCCAATATTCATACTGTGGGGGACTTATTAGACCAAGGGATATTACAGCCGTTCCAACTGATATGTGAAAAATTTTCTATCCCGAGCAGGGAATTCTTTAAATATCTCCAGATCCGCCATTTATTACAAGACCTGCAACCTTCGGGGGTAAAACTAGACATACTAGCCAAACTATATACACTGCTCAAAAAAATAAAGGGAACACAAAAATAACACATCCTAGATCTGAATTAATTAAATATTCTTCTGAAATACTTTGTTCTTTACATAGTTGAATGTGCTGACAACAAAATCACACAAAAAAAAAAAATAGAAATCAAATTTTTCAACCCATGGAGGTCTGGATTTGGAGTCACACTCAAAATTAAAGTGGAAAAACACACTACAGGCTGATCCAACTTTGATGTAATGTCCTTAAAGAAGTCAAAATGAGGCTCAGTAGTGTGTGTGGCCTCCACGTGCCTGTATGACCTCCCTACAACGCCTGTGCATGCTCCTGATGAGGTGGCGGACGGTCTCCTGAGGGATCTCCTCCCAGACCTGGACTAAAGCATCTGCCAACTCCTGGACAGTCTGTGGTGCAACATGACGTTGGTGGATAGAGCGAGACATGATGTCCCAGATGTGCTCAATTGGATTCAGGTCTGGGGAAGGGGCGGGCCAGTCCATAGCATCAATGCCTTCGTCTTGCACGAACTTCTGACACACTCCAGCCACATGAGGTCTAGCATTGTCTTGCATTAGGAGGAACCCAGGGCCAACGGCACCAGCATATGGTCTCACAAGGGGTCTGAGGATCTCATCTCGGTACCTAATGGCAGTCAGGCTACCTCTGGCGAGCACATGGAGGGCTGTGCGGCCCTCCAAAGAAATGCCACCCCACACCATTACTGACCCAATGCCAAACCGGTCATGCTGGAGGATGTTGCAGGCAGCAGAATGTTCTCCACGGCGTCTCAAGACTCTGTCACGTCTGTCACATGTGCTCAGTGTGAACCTGCTTTCATCTGTGAAGAGCACAGGGCGCCAGTGGCGAATTTGCCAATGTTGGTGTTCTCTGGCAAATGCCAAACGTCCTGCACGGTGTTGGGCTGTAAGCACAACCCCCACCTATGGACGTCGGGCCCTCATATCACCCTTAAGGAGTCTGTTTCTGACCGTTTGAGCAGACACATGCACATTTGTGGCCTGCTGGAGGTAATTTTGCAGGGCTCTGGCAGTGCTCCTCCTGTTCTTCCTTGCACAAAGGCGGAGGTAGCGGTCCTGCTGCTGGGTTGTTGCCCTCCTACAGCCTCCTCCACGTCTCCTAATGTACTGGCCTGTCTCCTGGTAGCGCCTCCATGCTCTGGACACTACGCTGAAAGACACAGCAAACCTTCTTGCCACAGCTCGCATTGATGTGCCATCCTGGATAAGCTGCACTACTTGAGCCACTTGTGTGGGTTGTAGACTCCGTCTAATGCTACCACTAGAGTGAAAGCACCGCCAGCATTCAAAAGTGACCAAAACATCAGCCAGGAAGCATAGGAACTGAGAAGTGGTCTGTGGTCACCACCTGCAGAACCACTCCTTTATTGGGGGTGTCTTTCTAATTGCCTATAATTTCCACCTGTTTTCTATCCCATTTGCACAACAGCATGTGAAATTGATTGTCACTCAGTGTTGCTTCCTAAGTGGACAGTTTGATTTCACAGAAGTGTGATTGACTTGGAGTTACATTGTGTTTAAGTGTTCCCTTTATTTTTTTGAGCAGTGTATTTTGGGGAACATGAAGGGTTTGAAGCCCCTGTACAATTCCATCCTTCAGCCGACACACTTTAAACGCTCTCATCCTATGACCGCTTGGGATAGGGACTTGAACTTGTCTATTTCTGAAGCGGATTGGCTACAGGCCCTCACAATGATTCACAAACACTTGAAATGCACCTCCCACTTGGAATCAGCTGTAGAAACAGTACTTAGACGGTATTACACACCGGACAGATTGGCTCTTATGTATGTTTCTATCTCTAACCTATGCTAGAGAGGTTGCGGTTGTAGGGGCACCTTGTTCCATATCTTGTGGTAATGCCCTAGCATCTAAGGATATTGGTCCGCTTGCCGAGACCTGTTGGACCGGATTATGCCTTTTGAGGTAACCTGGTCTCCGCAACTGGTCCTTCTATTTATAGGAGTTGACCTCCTGCCAGCCCCTATGATGGCTTTGTTCTGCATATTTTGTGTTACGGCAAAATTGTTACTGCTACGGAAATGTAAGACCCCTGACATTCCAGACCTCTCTGAATTAGTATCTGCACTTAACACTACTTACTCTTATAAGAAGGTTATTTCTAAAGGCAGAGGGGGATATGGTAGATTTCAGCGAAACTGGAACCCTTGGTCGATCTTCCCGTATTGTTCCCCACCTTAGTGCCTCCGCAGACCTTTTTTCGATCTCTGCCAACTCCCCAAAATTAACAGGTTTAGAAGCGTAGGCTTTAGTCATTAGTTTCCTTCAGACTTGACATAGGTAGCCACTTTCCTCTGCGCAACTAATACTCTTCCTTTACAGGCATCACATGTTAATAATACTCTTAAAGGGTTCTCCGCATAGGAGCACCACTTTGGTTACGGTTACCAAGATATTATGTAATTTTTTTTGTACCTATGTGCATCGGGTATGCCCGATATATCCTTGCAATTGTCAAATTGCAATAAAAACTATTGGAACGAAAATCTGTGCTGCAAAAGCCATATGGAGCTCCATACGTTCTGAATCCTGCCATGTGCCCCTATAGCAGTTTACCACCACATATGGGTGTTTCCGTATTCAGGAGAAAATGGGTAACAAATTATGGGGTGCTTTTTCTCCCGTTACCCCTTGTAAAAAGGAAAAATGTGGGGCTAAAGCAACATTTTATTGGAAGAAATGAAACTTTTCATTTTTACAGCCAAGTGTTTCCAAATTCTGTAAAACGCTTAGGGGGGTCAGTACTTTGAGTGCAGTTTCCAAAATGGGGTCACTTTTTGAGGGTTTCCACTGTAGGGGTACGTCAGGGTCTCTTCAAATACAAAATGGTGTTTAAAAACCATTCTAGCAAAAACTACCTCCAAAATCAAAATGGCGCTCCTTTCCTTCTGACCACTGCCACGTGCCCATAGAGCAGTTTATCGCCACATATGGGGTATTTCTGTAAACTGCAGAATCAGACCAGAGTAATATATATTGGTTTATTTTGCTGTTAACCCTTGCTGTGTTTCAAGAAAAAATTGATTCACAAAAAATCTACCAAAAAAGTGAAATTTTGAAATTTCACCTCTATTTTCCTTTAATTCTTGTGGAACACCTCAAGGGTTAACAAAGTTTGTAACATCAGTTTTGAGTAATTTCAAGGGTGGAGTTTCTAAAATGAGGTCATTTATGGGTGGTTTTGATTACCTAAGCCCCTCAAAATCACTTTATAACAGAATTGGTGCTTAAAAAAATGGTTTTGGAAATTTTGTTGAAAATTAAAAAAATGGCGTCTAAATTTCTAAGGCTACTTTCACACTGCCGTTTCTGGGTCCGCCTGTGAGATCCGTTTCATCCCAAAACGGATCAGTTCAGCCCCAATGCATTCTGAATGGATAAGGATCCGTTCAGAATGCATCAGTTTGCCTCCGTTCAGCCTCCATTCCGTTCTGGAGGCGGATACTTGCAGCGTTTTGATATCCGTCTGACGAAACTGAGCCAAACGGATCCGTCCTGACTTACAATGTAAGTCATGGGGGACGGATCAGTTTTTACTGACACAATATGGTGCAATTGAAAACGGATCCGCCTCCCATTGACTTTCAATGTAGGTCAAAACGGATCCGTTTGCATTATCATGGACAAAAAAAAAAAACTAAAACTGACGGATCCGCACCTAAACGCAGGTGTGAAAGTAGCCTAATGCCAACATAAAGCAGACATATGGGGAATGTTGATTGATAACCATTTTATGAGGAATTACTCTTTAAAAGAAGAAATTTCAAATTTAGAAAATTGAGAATTTTTCTACATTTTTGGTAAATTTGGGGTTATATCGACTCAAATTTCCACTGTCATGAAGTACAATTTGTTAAGAGTAAACAATCTCAGAATGGCTTAGATAAGTAAAAGCGTTCCAAAGTTATTACCACATAAAGTGACATATCAGATTTGCAAAAATCGGACTGGGATTTAAGGTGAAAAGTGGCCCGGTACTGAAGGGGTAATGACATTAGTGTTGGGCTCCCAGCTTATTCATCTTACTGGCTTCAGATTTAATTCTGCTAGATAGTCAGAAAGCCCAAAAAATCCAGAGCAAACTGAACTGACATGCACACTGAAGGCTACCTGGACAGAGTGTCACAGGGATACAGCATGGTGGGAGAGGGGGCTTTTATGTGGCAGTGTGGGATAAGCCGATAATTGTTTTTACATGGCAGGATGGGTACCCTTAGACAGGATACCAAAATATATTGTTTCAGCCCAACATCTCCATTTTTGTCTGATTAGTTGTAATAATATGCCAAGAGTCATGTTAGATTCAAATTAACTATTCTTTATTAGCACTGGAAGAACAGAACAAATGGAAAACAAAACCAAAATTACAAAGAATTTGCACCACTTTAGTAAAGAAAGGGACTACAGAACAAATGCTCCTTATGCTGTTATAAACCCCATCAATATAAATTACAGCGATAGACCATTAGGAAAAAATATTAACACTTCTTATGGGTAAATCCCCATACAGCCAAGAATGACAGGGTTAACAAGCAAATATCTGCCAAATAGAAACCCTAGAAATCTGTCTTTAATACTGAGGGCTCTGTGAGCGGTAAGTTGTCTCAAAATAACTTCTTTAAATAATACAGTATACAATTGTGTTTCCCAGAGGCTGCTTGCCTTCTCTGAAATTCACTAACTGTGCATACCTAGAAAAATACTTCTAATATATATATAAAAAAAAAAATAATATATATATATATATATATATATATATATTATAATACTGGTAGAGGGGAATTGGGGACGGACGGACACCAGCATGGAACAGTAACCATCAAGGTAAAAAAAAAAAATGCATCTAGGCAAAGACTATCCAGCAGCAAGGAACGGTAATGTTAGATGATCCCTATTGTAAAGCCTCATGCACGCAACAGTATGTATTTTGCAGTTCTGCAAGATACATCTACTGTCCGGGCTGCATCTGCCTTTTCTGTAGACCCATTGACTTCAATGGGTCAGTGGTCCACATTTAGTGGTCAAATATAGGAAATATTCTGCATAGACATATGGAAGCGGAAAACACATGGATCGTCCGTGTGCTTTCTGTATCTGTATACCAGTTCTACAAAAAAAATAGAATATGTCTGCAAAATGCAGACCACGGACCTACTGAAGACATTGGGTCGGCAAGGGAAAAAAAATGCAAACAGTGAACTGTAAAATGGGTTCGGTCGTGTGCATGAGGCCTAAATCACACAAGGTTCATTGCATTCTGCAAACAACAAAGCAAATATATGGTTTATACCTTGGCAACACAGGGCAGAGATAAGTCCAATGTGTAGTAGGTATTACACATACTTTGAGGCACAATTGGTAATTTAATATCTAAGGGCTCATGCACACAACCGTAAGTATTTTGCGATCCGCAAAAAACGGATCCGCAAAAAATACAGATGACGTCCGCGTGCATTGAAATAATTGGTTCCGCATACGGTCCGCAAAAAACATGGAAAGGACACGGAAAGAAAATACGTTCGTGTGCATGAGACCTAAGGCAGATGTCTCCATTCTCAACATGTAACAATTTGTCTATGTAACTGCTTAATAGATTAGTTATTGATTTTCCACCATAAATAACTTTAAATGATCCCATGAACGCTGTTACAAATTGTTCTAATTCCTAATATACAATGGAAGAACAATGGAATGTACTGCACCCAATACCAAAAAAAGGTGAGAAAGAAACGGTAGCACTCGAATCTTCAATCCAATCGTGTGTTTATTGACACTGAACAAGAGCAACGTTTTGACCCAAAAAGTCTTTTTCAAGCTAGCTTGAAAAAGACTTTTTGGGTCTAAACGTTGCTTTTGTTCAGTGTAAATAAACACACGATTGGATTGAAGATACGAGTGCTACAGTTTTTTTTCAGCTATTGAGGGGTCCCTAGGGCCGGGGCCTGACACCGCAAGCACTGCTGCCAAATATGGACTAATGTACGTCAGTGAGTGGTGCTGTCCTATCTCAAAGTTTTTTTTCTGCACCCAATACCAAGTGATGTGAATGCACCTAATACCAGGGCAATGACAACAGCATGTTTAAAGTTTGGTCTTGATAAACTGAAAACATAACAGGAACACAAAGCTCCATTGTTAACTATGGCAGAAGCTTGTTAGGAGGAGATACTTGGGGTAATATATTTCAAAAATACAGGAGAAATAGAAAGAGCTTTCTGTGGCCGGCTGCTTAATAACCTTGGAACGACCAAGTTTATGAAGACACTCTTCCTGTATAAGAGGAAGATGTGAAATACTACAGGCCTATGATTGTACTGCATCAAACCCTGACTCAAAGTGGTCAAACAGTTCCAGCTGAGCCATTGAAAGGAAGGAGACCAATGAGTCAAATAGACAAGAGTATTATAGGGGTGTTACATAGATTCAAATTCATCTATACGTTGCTTGGTATTGCCTTGGCGGATCTGGCGAAGTGTCTTGTACTTGTCTCTTCCAGCAAGCACATTTTGAGCATGCAGAAGGTCATTTGCAGTCTTCTTCGTTTCATCTCTGGCCATTTCCAGCTCTGAGCTTAACAACTGCAAGGATGAGAGAAAAGAATTACAGCAACCATGTCTAGATAGTGACAGATCTGTTTAGATACTTCAGCTGCAAAATGTTACGTGAGGGTAAGGGAGATTTCATCAAAACAATCATAACTTTTAATTTATTATTACATTGTACTCATTATGAGGTCAAATTTTTTTCAATTGATCTTTATTATAAATATAGAGCCCTTTTCCCTGTACAGAGCCGAGATGCTCTATTAGCAGGATCTAGATACTATTACGTCACATGTCAGGTCTTTAAAGATTGCGACCGCTCCTGAGCGAAGCGGGAGCCATAGCAACCGGGTGCCTGCTGTTTCATACAGCAGGCACCCGTGGCTAATACAAAGTAAAAAATACAATGCAACAGCTCTCTACAAACCAAATAAAGTACAAAAAAGCATTATAATGCCAATGCCATGCTTATTATGTAAATTAGAGATGCTTGGCAAATACATTTTGTACAAAATTATTTGGGCCTGTCTGCCACACGTCAAGGCGATCTTTGTAAGATGGGAACCTAACACTGAATTATACCTTTTATGTGCCATAACAGCTACCATACAATTCAGGGAGTGTAGGTTACACATGCATGCTGGGCTCACCTTAATTTTTGTCATTGTTGGTGCCAAAATGGCCTCCATTAATTCCATGGAATGTAGGTACCAACGTGCATGCCGAACCCACTCCACACCTCTCCTGGTGCCAAATGGCCACCAGCAAATGCAATGAGAGTCCACCCTATACCTCTCCTGGTGCCAAATGGCCACCAACGAATGCAATGAGAGTCCACCCTATACCTCTCCTGGTGCCAAATGGCTTCCAGTGAATGAGGGAGAGCAGGCTAAGCTTTACACTCACACTAATTAAAATCAGCCTATGGGGCAGACAGGCTGGTCAGGAGTGCACGACTGAAGTGTCAGCCACACCTCATACAAACTGCAAAGAAAAAGCCAGTTAGGGGTCAGTTAGCATTCTAATGCTAAGCTTATTATGTAAATTAGAGATGCTTGGCAAATACATTTTGTACAAAATTATTTAGGCCCGTCTGCCACACATCAAGGTGATCTCTGTAAGATGGGAACCTAACACTAAATTCTACCTGTTATGTGCCATGACGGCTACCATACAATTCAGGGAGTGTAGGTTGGTGGCCATTTGGCACCAGGAGAGGTGTGGAGTGGGCTCGGCATGCATGTTGGTACCTGCATTCCCTGGATTTAATGGAGGCCATTTTGGCACCAAAGATGACCAAAATTAAGGTGGGCCCAGCATGCATGTGGAACCTACACTCCCCCGTCTTACAGAGATCGCCTTGATGTGTGGCAGACGGGCCCAAATAATTTTGTACAAAATGTATTTGCCAAGTATCTCTAATTTACATAATAAGCATAGCATTAGCATGCTTTTTTGTACTTTGTTTGGTTTGCAGAGAGCTGTTGCATTGTATTTTTTACTTTGTGTTTTCAGCCACAGCAACGTGCACCTGCGCATTGGGATGTGCCGACTGACCCCCTTTTTTTTCTTTACCCGCAGCTAATGTCTGACTGGCAGTAATGCCAATCGCGGCATTTAACCTCCCAGATGCATCTGAGCGCCCTAAAAGTGTAAAAAAAATAAAAATAAAAGTTTTTATAAATAAAATAAAAAATGACAAACAGCATAAAAATTCTAAATTACCCCCCTTGGCTTAAATAAGTATTTATAACATCTTAAGTTATTAAATGACTGGCACATAGTGAAAGTCAGATTCACAAAGCTCGAAAAACTGTTAACCCTTTGTGACAGAATGGTTTAATATTTTTAATAAAGACCAATTGAAAAAATTATTTTTAGCCCATAATGCAATCATAAAAATAGTCACGTTATTATGACCAACAGAGTGCCGCATTAAATAAAACGATTACCTGAAGGTGTTTTTGGACCCTTTCATTCTTCTCTGCCTCTGTGGTTCGGTCTTCTTCACTCCGGTCCTTCAATGTAGCCTCTGCTTTCAGATCGGCACTGGCCTCTGCACCATTCTCATCTTGCTCATCGTCATGTTCATTCTCTGCGTGTATTGGCTCCTGCACATGAGGAGTGGTCATCACATACTTCAGTTCATCCTTCGTCTTCTCTAAATCGACTTGCACTGCCTGGGCCTGGAGAAAGGTTGATTCATCATTATTCTACTGAATATTTCAACAAAACCCAAATGTTACACTCTTCCATCTAACAATTCCCTCTAACCAGTTTATTAAAGGCTATGTACACCTTTGGCATGGAACAACATTAAGAGGAATTTATCATTGGAGGTGTATTTGAAGTGATTGTTTTGCCTGGAGTTGCTATGGGCACCTGCCCCAAATTTATGAAGGTGGTGCATGACAATAATAATTGCACGTATTTCAGTTAAGGGTACGCCTGGGAGTGGGGGTGTGGGGGGAGAGATACCTGCCATGGGTCCTTGTGACTTTAGAAAGTGATTTACACTAATCCCGATTAATTTTTCACTCCACTTCTGAAAGTGATTGAGTAGGTGCAGCTCACCAAAATTCACATTATTTTGTGCGAAACCAAGTGTGCAACATTTCCATGCAAAAAACTGGCATACCAGATTGGATAAATGTCTCCCATTATTTTTACAAGTGGTTACCCAGGTTTCAGCACGCAAACCTTCATTCATTTTCAGGACCCCTTATATAGTCTACCTAGTTTCAGATTTTTCTCATGAGATTTTGTCCCTCCCAGTAACACATGCTGGGTGCGTTCTTCCCTATCTACAGCCTATGTGAGCGGTCTTCCTTGTATCCTTTCTACCCTCTTCACATATCTCATGTGTCCAATCTCTGACAATAAAAGAGGGGAGCGGGAAAGCAGAATGAGCCATCAGAAGCAATGCTTGGACAGATTCATGTCAGATTCAGCAGTACCAGCCGCTAGGTGAAGGGCTTGCATAATCTCTGCAAAAGCCACGTCAGGAAATTTTTAATGACGACTGTTTACCAAGTTGTATTTAGGAAGCAAATAAAAAACAACAAATAACGTAAAGGTGTATGTAGTAATATTTATACACATGGTGCTGCTGTTTTTGTATGACGGGAATTATGGGGTTATCCACATAAATGGAAATGCTGTCATGCTTTTTGCAAGACACTGAACTAATTAATATTTTCACGAAAACTGAGGAGAGATCAACAAACTGTGAAAAGATATGTTAGTGATTTACAGCACAGGCGAATATGATCTAATAAAGGCTTATTACGTTTCTTTCAGACAAATTCATCTTCTTAAAAGGGCAGCTGTAAAAATGGCACAGGAGCAGCAAACAGGGATCTGACACTGCTGGTGTCTCCAGAGGGTCATGGCCTCTTGATGCAGGCTGCCAACCTCCACAGACTACCCGTTGTGCTTGAACCTGTAGTTCAGCCACACCTAACCAAAGGGTTTGCAGTGGGCTCAGAAACCTATGAAGACTCATTTTCAAACAGGTTTATTGATGGATGAATACTACACTGGATGGTCCTGATGGATGAAGCTCTGGATGGCTGGTGAATAGCCACTATGACTGAAGTAAGCAAGGAGGTCGCGGAGTGATTATTTTAGCTAGAATGTTGGGAATTGATATGATAGGTCCCTTTAGGGTCTCTTTGGTTGTAAAATGAACTCTCAACGATATGCAAAGTTCTTAACTGAGCATTTTCTGCCATGGTATGAAAAGAAGAATTGTGCCTTCTGAAATAAAACCATTTTCATGCAAAATTGTACAACATCCCATGCGGCAAAAAGCACCATAGACTTTTTGGTAGCTATGGGTATAACAGGTGATAAAATCATGGTTTGGCCACCATCATCTCAAATCTGTGACAGCGGCCGTCATATCTCAAAGCAGCAGGTCTGGGTGACAACAATACTGGCATTAGGGGTGGGCGGTATAGGCGATATGCAATATAAATTTGGGCCACGATATGGATTTTTGCCATATCGCCGGACCGCGATATGATCGCGCTCTCTGCGCGCACCATTTTCTCCTGAGCCGGCCAGCAAAGTGGAGGGAGAAGGAGGGAGTCCCTCCCTCCCCACTGTGCGCGGCTGCCGCTGAACACCAATGAGGACAGAGTAGGAGGAGGAGGGGAGGGACTGTGGCCACTGCGCCACCAATGAATGTGCCGGCCATATCCCACAGGGTCCCCCTCCTCCCCCCCATCATTGGTGGCAGTGGGCAGCCCCGATCGGTTACCATGGCAGCCAGGAGTCACGCTACTGAAGTCCTGGCTGCGATGGTATGGTAGTGAGCAGCATTATACTCACGTGCGCCGTGATCGCCGGGAGCTCCTTCTTCTGTCTGTGCGGCGGATTGCTAATGCTTATAGCATTAGCAATGCGCCGCACAGACCTATGAGAAGAAGGAGCGACCGGCGGCCACGGCGCACGTGAGTATAATGCTGCTCACTACCATACCATCGCAGCCAGGACTTCAGTAGCGTCCTGGCTGCCATGGTAACCGATCGGAGCCCCAGCATTACACTGCTGGGACTCCGATCGGAACTGCCCACTACCACCAATGATGGGGGAGGAGGGGGACCCTGTGGCCACTGCCACCAATGATTAATACTGGGGAGGGAGGGTGGGTGGGTTTGAGTTACCATAGGGGGCAGATCAGAGGCTGGGGGGCACATGAGAGGCTGGGGGGGGAACATGAGAGGCTGGGGGGCACATGAGAGTCTGGCTGCCATGGTCAGCTCCCTGCTGTTGTGTGCACAAAGAACAGGGCAGCAGGGAGAGTGTAAAGTCCTATTCACCCTAATATAGCTCTATTAGGGTGAATATGACAAGGGTTCTAGCCCTTAAAGAGGCTAATAGTTATTAAATAAAAAGTAACAAAATAAAAAGTTTAAACACCCCCCCCCCCCCAATATAGAAAACAATATATCGCAATATATATCGCATATCGCACATGCTTAAAATTATATCGCAATATAAATTTTAGGCCATATCGCCCACCCCTAACTGGCATCCTCTAATGAAATACAAGCAGAAACTAAACATGCACCTATAAGCTCAATGGATTGGAGTTGTTCAAGTCATCTTAAAGAAGGGCTCATATCAATATGTAAAGATCTGGAAACTGGTCTGGAACTTTTTAATTTAAATCATGTTTTTTTTATTTTCTTAATGATCTGTGCAAGCAGCAAATGACAGATGCATGTTGGAAAAGATATGAATATCATTATGACACATTGAATCTTTTGAAAAGCTAAATTCTGTAGAATAGTTTGGAACAACATATTCTTTTAAAAAACAAAGCCCTTGCCATTATGTGCACCTCCATGTGTATAACATCCACACTGTAATAGAAGTGGACACATGCGAACTGTTAAGGAAAAACAAAGAAAAATGTCCTGTGGACCATGGTGTACAGTGGTTACCTTTTGCTGCCATTCTTCTGCTTCACTTTCCTTCTTCTGACGGGCAAGTTCCAATTGGCTGATTTTACTGGTCAGATCAGCAAGCTCTGCAGACTACAAAAAAAAAAAAAAGGATGTCAAATTACAAAAATATTAGCAGTGAGAGACATGCTGAATGGAGATTTATGATGCCTATGTTTTGCAGAAAAATTCAACCACTATGTCTACGCATCTACCATTAAAAGAAAGAGGACAGCTCCTAAGGCTTCATTCACCTCTGTTGTAGGCACCACTAGGAGCCTCTGTCACAGTTTCTATTTTGTAGTAAAATGCTGGGCCCTATGACAGAAACCCAACAGATGCCGTTTGTGTCATGCACTAGAACCAGCACGTCTGATTTTCATTGTTCTGCTCCTTTAATGGATCAATAACACAATACTGTCCATAATGATGCATCATGCACACAACCTTCTGTATTTTGCGGCCTGCAAATTGGGGATCCGCAAAATATGGATGCCGTCCGTGGTGCATCAGTATTTTTTGCGGCTCCATTGGTGGCCAAGTTTCATCCCTTTGCGGAATGGACATACGGATGCGGAAAGCACACTGATCATCCATGTGCTTTCTGCATCCATATGTCCATCCTGCAAAAAGATAAAACATATCCATAAAACATGGACCACAGTCCTACTGAAATCAACGAGTCCGCAAAAAAAATGCACAGACAGCATCCGTGTTTTGCGCATCGCAAAATGGACACTGTTGTGTGCATGAGGCCTTAAAGGGTTATTCCCATCTCAGACACTGGGGCATGTTTAAAATTAAACCCCCCCATGGCTTACAGCTACTGTAAAAAGGGCAATAAATGAAAAAAGGGCATTTAAAAAAATACAAATCTGAGGGGTCAGATGTAGCGTTTGAAGTTTACAAAGGGCTTAACAAAATCTGTAAAAAGGAGATAAAATTTGCAAAAATACAAAAAAGAACAGCAGGTGGCAAGAGAGCAAAACAAATCCCAAAAATTATTAAAATATATAAAAACCAAGGTCTGAGCAGGTAGGTCCCCTAAAGAATGGTAAAGGGGGGATAGTCACTGAAGATGAGGAAAAGTCAGAGTTAGGCTACATGCACACGACCGTGGTGTGTTTTTTGCGGTCTGCAAATCGCGGATCCGCAAAACACAGATGGCGTTCCGTGCGCATTCATGGACAGCCTTTAATATAACTGCCTATTCTTGTCCGCAAAGCACGGACAAGAATAGGACATGTTATTTTTTTTTTTGCGGGGCCACGGAAAGGAGCAACCGATGCAGACAGCACACTGAGTGCTGTCCGCATCCTTTGCGGCCCCATTGCAGTGAATGCGTCCGCATCCAAGCCGCAAAAACTGCGGCTCGGATGCGGACCAAAACAACGGCAATGTGCATGAGGCCTTACTCAATGTTTTTTTTTTAGCTCTGTAGTTACAAAAGAAGAGAAAGGAGCTAATATCTGTGGTGCTGGGGCTGTTAGTACATCCAGTAGTATACTCAATTGGCTAACTGTAGATATGGTCCAAGCTAAGTTAAATAAGGTAAATGTGAACAAGGCTCCGGGTCCAGATGGATTACACCCAAGAGTGCTTAAAGAGCTCAGTTCAGTCATTGTTGTGACCCTGTTTATAATTTTAAAAAATTCAGAAAGTACTGGTACAGTGCCAAGTGATTGGAGCAAGGCAAATGTGGTGCCCATAATTAAAAGGATCTAGGTCCTCCACAGGTAATTAGAGACCTGTAGGGTTGGACAGTATAGTTTGTAATTGGATTGAAAACTGGTTGAAGGACTGTGTGCAGAGAGTTGTGGTCAATGATTCCTTTTCAGATTGGTCCTGGATTATAAGTGGTGTACCCCAAGGTTTAGTTCTGGGTCCTCTATTTAATTTATTCATTAATGATTTCGAGGACGGGATTAATAGCACCATTTCTATTTTTGCAGAAGACACTAAGCTATGTAGAGCTGTACAGTCTATGGAAGTTGTCCATATACTACAAGCTGACTTAAACACTCTGAGTGATTGGGCATCAACTTGGCAAATGAGGTTCAATGTGGATAAATGTAAAGTTATGCATCTTAGTAGTAATAATCTCTGTGCTTCATATGTCATAGGGCAGAGATCAGCAACCGGCACTCCAGTCGTTCAGAAACTACAACTCCCAGAATACTTCATTCACTTCTGTGGGAGTAAGAACAGCCGAGCATGTTTGCATGCTGGGAGTTGTAGTTTCAGAGCAGATGGAGTGCTGAAAGTTGCTGGTCCCTGTCCTAGGGGATGTAACACTGGGACAGTCACTAATAGAGAGAAGGATTTGAGTGTCCTTGTAGATCAGGGGGGGGAACCTTTTTGCTGCCGAGGGCCATTTGGATATTTGTAACATCGTCCGGGGGCCATACAAAATTCTCAACTTAAAAATGTTACCGCTATATTTGGTCAAACCTATAACTGACTAAGGGGCAAGTTACAGAAATTGCACTTCAATTAAACTATCACATTTAGACCCTCATTTCAATTTTCATATATGTAGTTACTAGTAACATGATATTCCAGAACCAGTTACTATTAGACTGACTTACCCCATATTTAATAAGATTCAGCCCTTAGCAACCAGTCTGCATAAAACTGCAATTTCACTATTCAGTTAAGATGGCCGCCACTGCCCTCACTAGCCAGTAACAATAGCCCCCCAAAAGGGTCAGTAACCAGAGCCCTCGCCCTAAAGGGTTAATCTCCTGCAGCACAAAGGGGTCCTCTTACCACATGTTGCTTTCATTTATACACTGAGCAGATGGCAGATTTCCCTTCCCTGGTCTGCGCTGCACCAACTCTGCATTCTCCAGCTCTGCTGAGTGAGGGAGCGTCTGCCAAGCGCAGGGACAGGGAGAAGTGCACACAGCCCAGGCACTGTTATCAGCTGCTGGGGAGGAACTGGCTTTAATCATTTACTTACAGTCCCTGGCTGTCAGTAATGTGACCTTGCACACTGCGTGTTCCGTCCTTCAACAGATAGACGGACCATGCCTAGCAACCCTATTTTAAGCACAGGTAAAAGTAGGCAGTACAGGGAACAAAAATGTGGAATTAAGGGGTAATTAAGGGGTATTTGAAAACACAGTGAAAAGTTGAAATAGGGCCACCAAGGTGATATTAATCACCACAATCCAATACTCCCAAATAAATAAAATACGAGTTATCCAACTGCCATAAACACAGTTTTACTCCAGGTTTCCATAACAACACAGCCATTTTCCTTTACTGCTTAAAGGGGCGGGCACAGTGGAGGTCACTGTTTTTAAAGGGGCGGGCACAGTGGAGGTCACTGTTTTTAAAGGGGCGGGCACAGTGGAGGTCACTGTTTTTAAAGGGGCGGGCACAGTGGAGGTCACTGTTTTTAAAGGGGCAGGCACAGTGGAGGTCACTGTTTTTAAAGGGGCAGGCACAGTGGAGGTCACTGTTTTTAAAGGGGCGGGCACAGTGGAGGTCACTGTTTTTAAAGGGGCGGGCACAGTGGAGGTCACTGTTTTTAAAGGGGCGGGCACAGTGGAGGTCACTGTTTTTAAAGGGGCAGGCACAGTGGAGGTCACTGTTTTTAAAGGGGCAGGCACAGTGGAGGTCACTGTTTTTAAAGGGGCAGGCACAGTGGAGGTCACTGTTTTTAAAGGGGCAGGCACAGTGGAGGTCACTGTTTTTAAAGGGGCGGGCACAGTGGAGGTCACTGTTTTTAAAGGGGCAGGCACAGTGGAGGTCACTGTTTTTAAAGGGGCAGGCACAGTGGAGGTCACTGTTTTTAAAGGGGCAGGCACAGTGGAGGTCACTGTTTTTAAAGGGGCAGGCACAGTGGAGGTCACTGTTTTTAAAGGGGCAGGCACAGGGAGGTCACTGTTTTTAAAGGGGCAGGCACAGTGGAGGTCACTGTTTTTAAAGGGGCAGGCACAGTGGAGGTCACTGTTTTTAAAGGGGCAGGCACAGTGGAGGTCACTGTTTTTAAAGGGGCAGGCACAGTGGAGGTCACTGTTTTTAAAGGGGCAGGCACAGTGGAGGTCACTGTTTTTAAAGGGGCAGGCACAGTGGAGGTCACTGTTTTTAAAGGGGCAGGCACAGTGGAGGTCACTGTTTTTAAAGGGGCAGGCACAGTGGAGGTCACTGTTTTTAAAGGGGCGGGCACAGTGGAGGTCACTGTTTTTAAAGGGGCGGGCACAGTGGAGGTCACTGTTTTTAAAGGGGCGGGCACAGTGGAGGTCACTGTTTTTAAAGGGGCGGGCACAGTGGAGGTCACTGTTTTTAACCTCTTAAGGACACATGACGTACCAGTACGTCATGATGTCCTGGTACTTAAGGACACATGACGTACCGGTACGTCATGTGTTGTTCCGATCACTGCCGCCCGGCCGGCAGTGATCGGAACAAGGTGCCTGCTCAAATCATTAAGCAGGCACCTAGGCTAAATGCGCGGGGGGGGGGGGTCCTGTGACCCCCCCATGTCGGCAATCGCAACAAACCGCAGGTCAATTCAGACCTGCGGTTTGATGCGCTTTTTGCAGTTTCTGATCCCCGCGGTCCCTGACCGCGAGGATCAGAAACTTTATAATGCCCAAAATATATCTGTATCCCCCCCCCCTGCACCCCTGAGTGATTTTAGCCCCTGTGGGAGGTGCAGGGGGAGGGTTGCAGGCGGTGCGGGCAGGGCGGGAGGTGCGGCAGGCGGGATCGCGATCCCCCGCCCGCCTCCCCTTGAATGATCGTTGGTGGTTAGTGGGTATACCAGGGTGCCAGCACATTGCTGACACCCTGGTATAAACGGCTGACATCGGTGATGCGATGTCAGCCGTTTAACCCTTTCCATACCGTCTCAGGCATCCTGCTGTCCATGGTGCTGAACAGATCTGTGCTAAAGGCAGAGATCTGTTCAGACAAAGTGTAAGTAAAATACAGTACAGTACAATATATATTATACTGTACTGTATTATACAGACATCAGACCCACTGGATCTTCAAGAACCAAGTGGGTCTGGGTAAAAAAAAAAAAAAAGTAAAAATCAAAAAACACATTTATCACTTATTAAAAATGAAAAAAAAAAAATTCCCTACACATGTTTGGTATCGCCGCGTCCGTAACGACCTGATCTATAAAACGCTCATGTTACTTTACCCGAACGGTGAACGCCATAAAAATAAAAAACTATGATGAAATTTAAATTTTGCCCACCTTACTTCCCAAAAAAAGGTAATAAAAGTGATCAAAAAAGTCGCATGTACGCCAAAATTGTAACAATCAAACAGTCAGCTCATCCCACAAAAATCATACCATACCCAAGATAATAGCCCCAAAACTGAAAAAACTATGGCTCTCAGACTATGGAAACACTAAAACATGATTTTTTTTGTTTCAAAAATGGAATCATTGTGTAAAACTTACATAAATTAAAAAAAGTATACATATTAGGTATCGCCGCGTCTGTATCGACCGGCTCTATAAAAATATCACATGATCTAACCCCTCAGGTGACCACCGTAAAAAATTAAAAATAAAAACGGTGTAAAAAAAGCAATTTTTTGTCATCTTACGTCACAAAGTGTAATAGCAAGCGATCAAAAAGTCATATGCACCCCAAAATAGTGCCAATCAAACCGTCATCTCATCCCGCAAAAAATGAGACCCTACTTAAGATAATCGCCCAAAAACTGAAAAAAACTATGGCTCTTAGACTATGGAGACACTAAAACAATTTCTTTGTTTTCAAAATGAAATCATTGTGTAAAACTTAAATAAATAAAAAAAAAAGCATACATATTAGGTATTGCCGCGTCCGTGACAACCTGCTCTATAAAATTACCACATGATCTAACCTGTCAGATGAAAATAACAAAAAAAAACTGCCAAAAAAGCTATTTTTTGTTACCTTGCTTCACAAAAAGTGTAATATAGAGCAACCAAAAATCATATGTACCCTAAACTAGTACCAACAAAACTGCCACCCTATCCCGTAGTTTCTAAAATGGGGTCACTTTTTTGGAGTTTCTACTCTAGGGGTGCATCAGTGGGGCTTCAAATGGGACATTGTGTCAAAAAAACCAGTCCAGCAAAATCTGCCTTCCAAAAAACGTATGGTATTCCTTTCCTTCTGCGCCCTGCCGTGTGCACGTACAGCTGTTTACGACCACATATGGGGTGTTTCTGTAAACTACAGAATCAGGGCCATAAATAAGGAGTTTTGTTTGGCTGTTAACCCTTGCTTTGTAACTGTAAAAAATATATTAAAATGGAAAATCTGCCAAAAAAGTGAAATTTTGAAATTGTATCTCTATTTTCCATTAAATCTTGTGCAACACCTAAAGGGTTAACAAAGTTAGTAAAATCAGTTTTGAATACCTTGAGGGGTGTAGTTTCTTAGATGGGGTCACTTTTATGGAGTTTCTTCTCTAGGGGTGCATCAGGGGGGCTTCAAATGGGACATGGTGTAAATAAACCAGTCCCGCAAAATCTGTCTTCCAAAAACCAAACGGTGCACCTTTCACTCTATGCCCCGCTGTGTGGCCGTACAGTAGTTTACGGACACATATGGGGTGTTTCTGTAAACGGCAGAGTCAGGGCAATAAAGATACAGTCTTGTTTGGCTGTTAACCCTTGCTTTGTTAGTGGAAAAAATGGGTTAAAATTCAAAATTAGGCAAAAAAATGAAATTCTCAAATTTCATCCCCATTTGCCAATAACTCTTGTGCAACACCTAAAGGGTTAACGAAGTTTGTAAAATCAGTTTTGAATACCTTGAGGGGTGTAGTTTATAGAATGGGGTCATTTTTGGGTGGTGTCTATTATGTAAGCCTTGCAAAGAGACTTCAGCCCTGTAGTGGTCCCTAAAAATTGGATTTCTGAAAAATTTCAAGATTTGCTTCTAAACTTCTAAGCCTTGTAACATCCCCAAAAAATAAAATATCATTCCCCAAATAATTCAAACATGAAGTAGACATATGGGGAATGTAAAGTCATCACAAGTTTTGGGGGTATTACTATGTATTACAGAAGTAGAGAAACTGAAACTTAGAAATTTGCTAATTTTTCCAAATTTTTGGTAAATTTGGTATTTTTTTATGCAAAAAAAATAATAATTTTGACTTCATTTTTCAAGTGTCATGAAGTACAATATGTGATGAAAAAACAATCTCAGAACGGCCTGGATAAGTCAAAGCATTTTAAAGTTATCACCACTTAAAGTGACACTGGTCAGATTTGCAAAAAATGGCCTGGTCCTTAAGCTGAAATAAGGCTGTGTCCCTATTAGGGTTGTTGCGGGTATCGAAATTTCGATACCCAATCGATACTTCTGTCCCGGTATCGATACGATACCGGGATTTCCATTTTTTCGATACTGGGCTGCGCTTCTGCGCAGTCTAGTATCTCTGAACATGAGAGCGCTGCTCTCAGCGCGCTCATGTTCTCTCAGCAGCACGGGGAGAAGGAAGCAGTCTCTCCCTCCCCCTGTGCTGCTGCCGCCGCTGCCACCAATGAGAAGAGAGGGGTGGAGGAGGGGCGGGCGCACTGCGCCATCAATGATAGTACTTTTCCTACACAGAGCCGCGCCCAGCGATGTCCCAGCACTCACCATTAGTCCTGGGCGCCGCTCCGTTTGCCCGCTGTGCCCCATTACTGTCTCCTCTCCTGCTCCACATGCTGATTACTATCGGAGGGATGGGGAGGAGACATCAGCTTCTCTAGTGGGCGTTCCTTCCTGCGCTGCGATTGGACAGCGCTACAGCCAGGGAGAAGGAACGCCCACTAGTGAAGCTGATGTCTCCTCCCCATCCCTCCGATAGTAATCAGCATGTGGAGCAGGAGAGGAGACAGTAATGGGGCACAGCGGGCGAACGGAGCGGCGCCCAGGAATAATAGTAAGTGCTGGGACATCGCTGGGCGCCGCTCTGTGTAGCCTAATACTGAAAGTCTGGACCCAGGAAAAGTAGACTTTAACCCATAATACAGGAGGCGGGTGCCGGTAGCAGAATCGCATTGCCGGCATCCTGCCCCTGACACCCGCCTCCTGTATTAAGGGGTAATTATCATTGGTGGTGCAGTGTGCCCCTTCTCCCCCCCCCCCCTCAACCCCGCATCCCATTAAAATCATTGGTGCCGGCCCCTCTCTACCACCCCAGTATTAAAATCATTGGTGGCAGTGGCCACAAGGTCCTCTCCCCTCCCCCTCATTGGTGGTGCAGTGGCAGCTTCTGATCGGAGCCCCAGCTGTGTAAGCCTGGGGCTCCGATCAGTTGCCATGGCAGCCAGGACGCTACTGAAGCCCTGGCTGCCATGGTAACATCCGTGATGCTGTGTGCACAGAGCACAGAGCAGCAGGGACAGTGTGAAGTCCTAATTACCCTGATAGAGCTCTATCAGGGTGAATAGGACAAGGGATGAAAAGATCCCAGGTTCTGGCCCCTAGGGGGGGGAATCGTTATTAAATAAAAAGTGTAAAAAAAAAAGGAAAAAAATACCCCACCAACATATGAAGTATGAATCACCCCCTTTTCCCAATTTCACATATAAAATGTATAAATAATAAACATATTACATATTGCCACGTCAGAAAAGTCCAAACTATTAAAATATAAAAAAAATCTATGCGGTGAACGCCAGAACAGAAAAAATAAAAAAATACTGCGCGATTCGCCATTTTTTAAAATGCAGAATGCATGTGGCTTTTTTTTTCACGTGGTATCGAATGGTATCGAGTATCGCAATACTTTTTCATGGTATCGAAACCGAATAAAAAAATTGGTATCGCAACAACTCTAGTCCCTATGGGGTTAAAGGGGCAGGCACAGTGGAGGTCACTGTTTTTAAAGGGGCAGGCACAGTGGAGGTCACTGTTTTTAAAGGGGCAGGCACAGTGGAGGTCACTGTTTTTAAATGGTCAGGCACTGTGGAGGTCACTGTTAAAGGGGCAGGTACTGTAGAGGTCACTGTTATGGGGGAAACTGTTGATATCTTTTTACGACACACGGAAACATAAAATGAAATACCGTATTTTTCGCTTTATAAGACGCACCTGATGATAAGACGCACCTAGGTTTTTGAGGAGGAAAATAGGAAAAAAATATTTTGAACCAAAAGGTGTGCTTTTGGTAGCTTTTGAACTAATGGTGGTCTGTGGATGACGCACTGTTATGGGGGATCTGTGGATGACGCACTGTTATGGGGGGGGGATCTGTGGATGACGCACTGTTATGGGGGGGGAATCTGTGGATGACGCACTGTTATGGGGGGGGATCTGTGGATGACGCACTGTTATGGGGGGGGGATCTGTGGATGACGCACTGTTATGGGGGTGGGATCTGTGGATGACGCACTGTTATGGGGAGGGATCTGTGGATGACGCACTGTTATGGGGGGGGATCTGTGGATGACGCACTGTTATGGGGGGGGATCTGTGGATGACGCACTGTTATGGGGGGGATCTGTGGATGACGCACTGTTATGGGGGGGATCTGTGGATGACGCACTGTTATGGGGGGGATCTGTGGATGACGCACTGTTATGGGGGGGATCTGTGGATGACGCACTGTTATGGGGGGGATCTGTGGATGACGCACTGTTATGGGGGGGATCTGTGGATGACGCACTGTTATGGGGGGGATCTGTGGATGACGCACTGTTATGGGGGGGATCTGTGGATGACGCACTGTTATGGGGGGGCTCTGTGGGTGACACTGAGGGGGGGCTCTGTGGGTGACACTGAGGGGGGGCTCTGTGGGTGACACTGAGGGGGGGCTCTGTGGGTGACACTGAGGGGGGGCTCTGTGGGTGACACTGAGGGGGGGCTCTGTGGGTGACACTGAGGGGGGGCTCTGTGGGTGACACTGAGGGGGGGCTCTGTGGGTGACACTGAGGGGGGGCTCTGTGGGTGACACTGAGGGGGGGCTCTGTGGGTGACACTGAGGGGGGGCTCTGTGGGTGACACTGAGGGGGGGCTCTGTGGGTGACACTGAGGGGGGGCTCTGTGGGTGACACTGAGGGGGGGCTCTGTGGGTGACACTGAGGGGGGGCTCTGTGGGTGACACTGAGGGGGGGCTCTGTGGGTGACACTGAGGGGGGGCTCTGTGGGTGACACTGAGGGGGGGCTCTGTGGGTGACACTGAGGGGGGGCTCTGTGGGTGACACTGAGGGGGGGCTCTGTGGGTGACACTGAGGGGGGGCTCTGTGGGTGACACTGAGGGGGGGCTCTGTGGGTGACACTGAGGGGGGGCTCTGTGGGTGACACTGAGGGGGGGCTCTGTGGGTGACACTGAGGGGGGGCTCTGTGGGTGACACTGAGGGGGGGCTCTGTGGGTGACACTGAGGGGGGGCTCTGTGGGTGACACTGAGGGGGGGCTCTGTGGGTGACACTGAGGGGGGGCTCTGTGGGTGACACTGAGGGGGGGCTCTGTGGATGACACTGAGGGGGGGCTCTGTGGATGACACAGAGGGGGGGCTCTGTGGATGACACTGAGGGGGGGCTCTGTGGATGACACTGAGGGGGGGCTCTGTGGATGACACTGAGGGGGGGCTCTGTGGATGACACTGAGGGGGGGCTCTGTGGATGACACTGAGGGGGGGCTCTGTGGATGACACTGAGGGGGGGCTCTGTGGATGACACTGAGGGGGGGCTCTGTGGATGACACTGAGGGGGGGCTCTGTGGATGACACTGAGGGGGGGCTCTGTGGATGACACTGAGGGGGGGCTCTGTGGATGACACTGAGGGGGGGCTCTGTGGATGACACTGAGGGGGGGCTCTGTGGATGACACTGAGGGGGGGCTCTGTGGATGACACTGAGGGGGGGCTCTGTGGATGACACTGAGGGGGGGCTCTGTGGATGACACTGAGGGGGGGCTCTGTGGATGACACTGAGGGGGGGCTCTGTGGATGACACTGAGGGGGGGCTCTGTGGATGACACTGAGGGGGGGCTCTGTGGATGACACTGAGGGGGGGCTCTGTGGATGACACTGAGGGGGGGCTCTGTGGATGACACTGAGGGGGGGCTCTGTGGATGACACTGAGGGGGGGCTCTGTGGATGACACTGAGGGGGGGCTCTGTGGATGACACTGAGGGGGGGCTCTGTGGATGACACTGAGGGGGGGGCTCTGTGGATGACACTGAGGGGGGGCTCTGTGGATGACACTGAGGGGGGGCTCTGTGGATGACACTGAGGGGGGGCTCTGTGGATGACACTGAGGGGGGGCTCTGTGGATGACACTGAGGGGGGGCTCTGTGGATGACACTGAGGGGGGGCTCTGTGGATGACACTGAGGGGGGGCTCTGTGGATGACACTGAGGGGGGGCTCTGTGGATGACACTGAGGGGGGGCTCTGTGGATGACACTGAGGGGGGGCTCTGTGGATGACACTGAGGGGGGGCTCTGTGGATGACACTGAGGGGGGGCTCTGTGGATGACACTGAGGGGGGGCTCTGTGGATGACACTGAGGGGGGGCTCTGTGGATGACACTGAGGGGGGGCTCTGTGGATGACACTGAGGGGGGGCTCTGTGGATGACACTGAGGGGGGGCTCTGTGGATGACACTGAGGGGGGGCTCTGTGGATGACACTGAGGGGGGGCTCTGTGGATGACACTGAGGGGGGGCTCTGTGGATGACACTGAGGGGGGGCTCTGTGGATGACACTGAGGGGGGGCTCTGTGGATGACACTGAGGGGGGGCTCTGTGGATGACACTGAGGGGGGGCTCTGTGGATGACACTGAGGGGGGGCTCTGTGGATGACACTGAGGGGGGGCTCTGTGGATGACACTGAGGGGGGGCTCTGTGGATGACACTGAGGGGGGGCTCTGTGGATGACACTGAGGGGGGGCTCTGTGGATGACACTGAGGGGGGGCTCTGTGGATGACACTGAGGGGGGGCTCTGTGGATGACACTGAGGGGGGGCTCTGTGGATGACACTGAGGGGGGGCTCTGTGGATGACACTGAGGGGGGGCTCTGTGGATGACACTGAGGGGGGGCTCTGTGGATGACACTGAGGGGGGGGCTCTGTGGATGACACTGAGGGGGGGCTCTGTGGATGACACTGAGGGGGGGCTCTGTGGATGACACTGAGGGGGGGCTCTGTGGATGACACTGAGGGGGGGCTCTGTGGATGACACTGAGGGGGGGCTCTGTGGATGACACTGAGGGGGGGCTCTGTGGATGACACTGAGGGGGGGCTCTGTGGATGACACTGAGGGGGGGCTCTGTGGATGACACTGAGGGGGGGCTCTGTGGATGACACTGAGGGGGGGCTCTGTGGATGACACTGAGGGGGGGCTCTGCGGATGACACTTATGGGGCTCTGCGGATGACACTTATGGGGCTCTGCGGATGACACTTATGGGGCTCTGTGGATGACACTTATGTCATCCACAGATCCCCATAAGTGTCATCTACAGACCCCCCATCAAATGCATTAGTGTGGAGGGAGGAGTGTCCCCGCCTCCTCCCTCCACACTGATACTTCGCTGGCCGCGCTGTGCAGCATAGCGGCCAGCGAAGTATTCGCTTTATAAGACGCACGGCCATTTCCCCCCCCACTTTTTTGGGGGGGGGGGGGGGGATGAGTGCGTCTTATAAAGCGAAAAATACGGTAGATGAAATATAACCGGGTCCTTCTGCTAGTCTCTTAAATAAATAGACATCTGTCCGGACGTTCTTTATGTGCGACCATATGACTGGACCGATCTTCACCAAATTTGGCACACAGGTATATAAGGTTTTAGACCGGGTCTCAGCTCTCTAGGACGTACCATTCCTGAGATATTCCCAAAAAATTACCTGCATTAGCCAAGACAAGCCTGCAAGCCTTTCACTTAAATCCGAACTGCCATTTTCACGGTCACATGTCCCTTATTAGCCAATAGAAGCTCGCAGGTCCTACTCCAGGTTTCCATAACAACTGATGACAGGTTTTAGCAGTTCGCAGATCCTTAAATATTCAGTCAAATGACGTATGACGGCACAACTAAACTGCTACATGCATGAGGGGCAGGGGCCACTATAAAGGTCAATGTTAAAGGGGCGGGCACTGTGGAGGTCACTGTTATGGGGGAAATTGTTGATATCTTTTTCCAACACACGGAAACATAAAATGAAATAGATAAAATATACCCGTGCGAAGCCAGGTCCTTTTGCTAGTATATATACAGATGTAGCAGGGGTAACACACACACTCTTAACTCAAATTTCTTAACTTTATCTTTTAGCTTTATCTTGAAACAAAAGCCATTGAAAAGCAATTGCTTAACGCATTTAGTTTAGATAACATGTTGAAACTTGGTATACACATCACTTGCTACCTGGAAAGAAATCTTGTGGGGGTCACAGCTCTCTAGCACGTACTGTTCCTGAGGTATTCCCAAAGAAATGCAAATATGGCACATCACATGACCTACATTAGCCAATAGAAGCCTGCAGGTCTTTCTCTTTATATCCGAAATGCCATACACCAGGTCACATTTCCCTCATCAGCCAATAGAAACTCACAGGTCCTTAGTCTCCACATACACACAGTTTTACACCAGGTTTCCATAACAACCCAGCCATTTTTCCTCACTGCTGCAGGTTAGCTTTAAAGGGGCATGGCGCTGTGGATGACACTGTTAAGGGAGCGGAGTGCTGTGAAAGTGACAGTTCAGGGGGCAGGCCATTCAGGCCACCCTCAAAGGACGGACTTAAAAACCCCGCCCACAGGTTCAGCTAAGCCACGCCCCTTCCCATTCCACAGCAGACAGGGATTGAAAAAAAATAAAGGTAAAAATCAACTTCTGTCAGCTGCAGGGGTGGGAGGGACGGTGACTTTCTCCCTGCAGCTCACGCTCAGACAGCACAGTGCTGCTGTCTGAGAGTGAGCTGTTCAAAAGGACATCCCTGCGCGAGATATTCCCAAAAAATGCATTAGCCAATAGAAGCCTGGTCACATGTCCCTTATCAGCCAATAGAAGCTCGCAGGCCCTTAGTCTCCACATACACACAGTTTTACACCAGGTTTCCATAACAACCCAGCCATTTTTTTTCACTGCTGAAGGTCAGCTTTAAAGGGGACACTGTGGATGATACTGTTAAAGGAGCAATGTGATGTGGAGTTCACAGTTCAGGAGCAGGTAGGGTGGCCATTCAGGCCACCCTCAAAAGACGGACTTAAAAACCCTGCCCACAGGTCCAGCTAAGTCACGCCCTCTCTCACTCCACAGCCGACAGGGATTGAAAAAATGCAGGTAAAAATCAACTTCTATCAGCTGCAGGGGTGGGGGGGGTGGGGGTGGGGGGGGGGCGGTGACTTTCTCCCTGCATCTCATGCTCAGACAGCACAGTGCTGCTGTCTGAGAGTGAGCTGTTCAAAAGAACATCCCTGTGTCCGTCCAGGCCCTGCGCCGGACGGAGGACAGGGAGTCTGAAAGACGGACTGTCTGGCCTAAAACCGGACTTCTGGCCACCCTAGGGGCAGGCTGCTGTGGAGGTCACAGTTAAGGGGATGGTCCACTATGGAGGTCAGTGTTAAGGGGCAGATTGCTGTAAAGGCCACTTTTAAGGGGACAGGGGGGTTGTGGAAATCACTATTAAGGAGATGGGGTACTGTTGAGGTCACTGTTAAAGGGGCAGGCTGCTGTGGAGGTTACTGTTAAGGGGGCTGGATGCTCTCGAGGTCACTGATAAAGGGGCCGGGAACTGTGGAGGTCTCTGTTAAGGTGACAGGGAATTATGGAGGTCACAGTTAAGGGGATGGTCCGCTATGGAGGCCAGTGTTAAGGGGTGGGGTGCTGTAGAGGTCACATTTTAAGGGAACAGAGCTCTGTAGAGGTCACTGTTAAGCGGGTGGGTTATTGTGGAAATCACTTAACGAGACGGGGAACTGTGGAGGTCACTAATAAAGGGGCGGCTGCTGTGGAGGTCACTGTTAAAGGGGAGGGCGCTATGGATATTACTGTTAAGGGGACAGGCCGCTGTGAAGGTCAATGTTAAAGGGGTGGGGTACTGTAGATGTCACTGTTATAGTGGATACTGTCGATATCTAATGACATACACAAACATGAAATGAAATAGATGAAATATACCCGTGCAAAGCCGGGTCCTTCTGCTAGTATTACATATAGTACAGGCGCCATTTTGACCGCACAGACTAATTTTTTAAGCTAAGAATGTTATTTACTAAGTTCTTTATTTGGCATTAAAGGGCTTCTGTCACCCCACTAAACCATTTTTATTTTTTTTTGCTTACTTATAATCCCCACACTGCGATTTATGCCTACATAATCAAATTAATCATTTTGGTCCTGTAGATTTTGTGTAAAACATGCTTTTAAAATATGCAAATTACCTTGCTACCAGCAAGTAGGACGGCTACTTGCTGGTAGCAGCCGCATCCTCCAATCCTAAAGACGCCCCCTCCGCATTGTGATTGACAGGGCCAGCGGACGGGATCTTTCTCTGCTGGCTTTGCCTGTTAGCATTCAAAATCTGGCGCCTGCGCCGCGGTCATACCTGTCTTCAATCGGCGCAGGGGCACTGAGAGGCGGCCGCTCGCTCGGCTGCTCCATCCTCAATGCGCCTGCGCCGGGTGTAGATGTGACGTCATCGGCGCAGGCGCATTGAGGATGGAGCGGCCGAGCAAGCGGCCGCCTCTCAGTGCGCCTGCGCCGATTGAAGACAGGTACGGCCGCGGCGCAGGCGCCAGATTTTGAATGCTAACAGGCAAATCCAGCAGAGAACGCTTCCGTTCCCTGGCCCTGTCAATCACAATGCGGAGGGGGCGTCTTTAGGATCGGAGGATGCGGCTGCTACCAGCAAGTAGCCGCCCTACTTGCTGGTAGCAAGGTAATTTGCATATTTTAAAAGCATGTTTTAAACAAAATCTACAGGACCAAAATGATTAATTTGATTATGTAGGCATAAATCGCAGTGTGGGGATTATAAGTAAGCAAAAAAAAAAAAAAAGGTTTAGTGGGGTGACAGAAGCCCTTTATTGTCAGCCAAGCTCATAACAGGGGGTCCAGAGAGGGGTTCACCCAGCTTTCACTCTGCCACTGTCCGTGCCTCTTCCTTCACAACTGTCCCTGCCTTTCTCAGTCTCTGATTTGCCTCCCCACCTCCATCAGCCTCAGATTAGATCCTCTCTAGCCTCAGATCAGCCCCATCAGACCCCCCAGCCTCAGATCAGGCCCCCCCATCAGACCCCCCAGCCTCAGATCAGACCCCATCAGAACCCCAGACTTAGATCAGACCCTCCCCAGCCTCACATAAGACCATCCCAGGCATCAGATTAGACACCCATAAAACCGCCCAGCCTCAGATCAGACTCCCCAGCCTTAGATCAGATTCCCATCAGACCCCCCAGCATTAGCATTTTCATTATATGGTCTGGCTGGGGGCCACATGAATTGATCCCAGGGGCCATATGTGGCCCGGAGGTTCCCCACCCCTGTTGTAGATGGTAGATCAGACCCCCCAGCCTCAGATCACACCCCCATCAGACCCTCCCTAGTCTCAGATAAGCCCCGATCAGACCCTCCCTAGCCTCAGATCACACCCCCATCAGACCCTCCCTAGCCTCAGATCACACCCCCATCAGACCGTCCCTAGCCTCAGATCAGACCCTTCCCAGCATCAGATCTGACTCCCATCAGACCCTCCCTAGCAGGGAGGGAGCCAGGAGCCACATGAATTGATCCCGGGGGCCAAATGCGGAGGTTCCCCCCCCCCCCACCCCGTAATATAGTAGGGAGCATAGTATTTGCAATGTAATATACTTTTGTACTCTACTTTTGGTTTGTAGTTTGCTGTTGCACCTTGTGTTTGTCAGATGTATATTTGCAGCCACAAGCAACGTGCACCTGCGTATTGGGATGAGCTGACCCCCCCCTTTTGTGTTTCTAGTGTTATATATAGGAGTAGTGGCTGACTCCTATATGCTGGGTCGTGCACTCCCTCCTGCCCCTCCCCTGCCTTGCAGGCTGATTTTAATCAGATTGAGTATATAGTCTGCTCAGCATGCATGCTGGTACTTGTAGCCCCTGGATTCAATGAAGGCCATTTTGGTCGTCTTGGCGTTCGGCAGACGGGCTCAAATAATTTTGTACAAAATGTATTTGCTAAGCATCTCTAAGTTATTAGCATAGTATTTGCAATGTAATATACTTTTGTACTCTACTTTTGGTTTGTAGTGTGCTGTTGCACCTTGTGTTTGTCAGAAATTATTTTTTCCCGGACATGGTAATTAGAGTTGTGCTGCAACCCCATCGCTACACAGCAATCCTGTTAGTGCAACAAGTGTTTCGGCCAAGATGACCATGTAGCCCCAGCTTTATGCTACGGTACGCACCAGCTGCTCCTGATTTTTCATTTGGTCCTGTGATTGTTTCAATAGGGCTTCTTTGGCTTCCTCAGCAGCCTGGCGGTCTTTAGCAAGTTTTTCAGCCTCTTCCTGAGAATTTCTACGCTCCTCCTCCAATTCCAAGGCTTTTCTTGTCTGCTCCTCCAGTTCTGTGGGATCAACAAAAAAACTTAGGCAGATGAAGAGTATTGCTCAATTTAATTCTTAAAATACAGACTGACAAAAGCTGTATATGTCTATAAGTGCCTCAAAAAACAAACCATTTTCCCCTCCTTCTCATAAAACTGTGCCTGACACTACGGCAGAGGGCTGTAGAAGGGGATAAGGAACCTCCCCTACTACTCTCGCTGCAATGGAGAGCCAGATACAATAAGCCCCATCCCCTCAGTAATGTCACTATAAAGATATAAGGATGAAATCAACATATATCTTCTTGTAGATTTCTACAAACAGTTTGTTTCCAGATTATGCAAAAAAAAATCCTGCAGAATGACAAACACAGTGCAACAAATACCGGTCAGCGCATGTAATCGCACGGTGACTGGGCTAAGTTGGTGGCTGTCCCTGACAGTCAGCCATCTTAGCTAAGGGCATAGGGGGTTGTAACTTCACTCTTCAGCACCGATCACTGCGATTTGCTGGTCAATGCTGACTGGCCAACCACATATTCCTCACCGTAAAAGAGAAGGGGCAGCAGGTGGCTAAAAAACAGAGGCGACTACAGGACAGCAGCAATCACCTCCAAGGTTACAGGGTAAAAATAGCTATGCATGCGATACCAGCGAATCACAGCAGACTAGGGGCATGTAGAATAGCAAAGTCCTCTCTGCACGCTGCCATTCGAATCTGGAACAGTGTGTAGAGAGGGATTTGTGCTGCATTTGGGCCTCGCTAGGACTTGTGGTGCACCACAGTAAACAAAATATCTGTTTGTGAGCTGCTGCAGTGATGTCACCTTCATGGAAAGGACCTAGGAATTTTAGTGGACAGCAAACTAAGCTGTAGAAACTAGTGTCAGGCAGCTGCTGCCAAGGCCAATAAGATAATGGGTTGCCTCAAAAGGGGTATAGATGCCCGTGATGAGAACATAGTCCTACCATGTGGCGAAACCAACCTCGCCACTGGGTGCTGGAGAAGCCTGGTTGCCAGCCTTTTGCCACAGGATTATGGGCCCTCTCATCAGCCCATGCTAAACTTAAACCCCATGGCGATTTGACTGGGTTTGTGGCATCTGAGCGCTGTTCGGATATATTGAGCGCTCAGATCCAAGCCATCTGGGGATATGTTAAATGTCTATGTTTTATGCAATAGCTGCACAGTTGAATATTCTTATGTCTTTTGCTACCATGTGGCTAATGGAGTTTTGCCTCTGCCCTTGGAGATAAATTGGATTACTTCCCAATTGTCTCCAGGACAGAAGACATTGTGTAAAACTGTGTATTCTCCTGCCTGTGATAATTACATTAACCCATTGTGTAGGGTAATTGTATCACAGGCAGAGGGGAGGATTTTGTGTGGGAGTGTCTGAGTGTATTGTACGTGTTTACTGGTTGTTTTACAAAACCCTGTGGGTGGTACTAATGTGTATATAAGAACAATAAACCCACAGCTCTGGCTGTCCACTGCTTTACCCTCAACACAGAGCTTGGTCTCGTTCTTGGGGGGATTCACTGTATGCTGTTAGAGACTGATTGCTAGGAGTGTAAGCCGCCTGGGTGCGTTTCCTATTAGTCTGCTAGCAGCTATTCGTGAGGTTCCGTTCGGAGTTTGGAGCATTCCCTTGTATGCCGTTCGGGAGTTTGGTGTTCTGTAAGTAGCTGTGCCTGTAGCTCTGGAAGGGGAAGATCGCCTTAACGGTTTTAACCCCTTTTATGCCTGGGATGCCGTTACATACCACTTTACAAATCACTAGTCAGACCACACATGGAGTACTGTGTACAGTTCTGGGCTCCTGTGAACAAGGCAGAATTAGCAGAGCTGGAGAGGGAGGAGGGCAACTAAAGTAATGGGTGGACTACAGTACCCAGAAAGATTATTAAAATTAGGGTTATTCAGTTTAGAAAAAAAGACGACTGAGGGGAGATCTAATAACTATGTATAAATATATCAGGGGTCAGTACAGAGATCTCTCCCATCATCTTTTTATCCACAGGACTGTGACAAGGGGACACCCTCTGCGTCTGGAGGAAAGAAGGTTTGTACACAAACATAGAAGAGGATTCCTTACGGTAAGAGCAGTGACACTATGGAACGCTCTGCCTGAGGAGGTGGTGATGGTGAGTACAATAAAAGAGTTCAAGAGGGGCCTGGATGTATTTCTGGAGTGTAATAATAATAATATCTTTTTTTTTCCTCTGGATCAACTTGCAGGATAACAGGCTGAACTGGGTGGACAGATGTCTTTTTTCAGGCTATTAAGCTATTGAGGTCATTTAACTGGTGTAAAGTAGAACTGGCTTAGTAGCCCATAGCAACTAATCAGATGTCACCTTTCATTTTCCAAAGGAGCTGTCAAAAATGAAAGGTGGAATCTGATTGGTTGCTGTGCACAACTAAGCCAGTTGTACTTTACACCAGTTTGATAAATGACCTGGGTCCGGTTCCAAGTGGTACCTTGGAACCGAACCAGAGTTCAGTAAAAGTTTTTTTACAGTAGAAATAAATTTCTGAAGTTATTACCCGAAGTACCGCGAGACTTCGCGAAGTAATAACTTCGGCTCATAGGAGCCAATACATTTTAATACTGTATGGAGCGCTCACTCCGTACAGTATTCTAGTGAAGTTTTATGCGAATCGACTTCGGATGTTTCATCAGAATTCGATTCGCTCATCCCTACCTGTAACATCCTAAAGATATATAATGGCATTTACAAAATGATGCAAACATGAAGTAAGACATATGGTGAATGCTAATTAATAAATATTTTGTTTGGTATTAAATCTGTCTTAAAGGGTTACTGCCATCTTTTACATTGGGGCATTTTGCTAGAATATGTCCTCAATTTTCGGCGCTTCTACAGGAAAGAATAGAGAGTAGCCATCAATGTACAGTGTGCCCTTTTTCACTTTGCGGACTCTGTTCTAACTATAGATGTGGGTCCCAGAGGTGGGACATGCACCAATCAGACATCGGGGGCATATCCCAGTCCAAGATGTAAATACCCCTTTAAAAGCAGAGAAATTAAAATGTAAAACATTGCAAATTTTTCAAATGTTCCATAAATTTTAGATTTTTTTCATAAATAAAAAGGTAAAACATACCGACCTAAATTTACCTCCAACATGAGTAAACAGGCAAAATGTATTACAAAAACATTTTTTTTTAGAATCACTTGGATAAGTAAAAGCTTTTAACAGTTATGCAAGATTTTCAAAATGACAATGTGTTAGGATGGTGAAAAATGGCAGTGTCTGGAAGGGCTTAATACATTGCCATAAAATGACTGGAAGCCTACTGTCCAACAATCTTACCTTCTTGGGCTTTTCTAGTCTGCTCCTCTATCTGTCTTAGCCGTTCCATCAATTCTTCCTTCTCATGCTCAATCTTTTCTTTCTCTTTCTCAGCCAGCTCTCTCTTCTTCTTCTCATTCTCCAGGAGGGCTCTATGTGGGAGAAATAAGAATTAGTAAAAACCCTCAGGATAAAATGAAAAAAAGCAGCTGGTAGAGTGGGAATATCAGCCACACCTCTCCATCTGCTTCTGATGCTTCTCTTCTCTTGCTTGAGCTTTCATCTGCTGGACTTCAATGGTGTCTGGCTTCCTACGACGCATGTACAATTCATGGTTGCCCATGCAGAGTGCCAAAATTCGCTTGTTGATTCGTAATCTGGGTGCATAGAATACAAAGTCCTGAAACATAAGAAAAAGCATTTTAAGTTCACCTGCAACTATTCTTAACATGCTATTGCACAATTAGCACCCATACCATACACAAAACTTGCACTCCAGAATTCTGGCTTCAAAAAGTCACAAAAAACAACAACTTTGCAACTTGTATTTTTACACCACTCACTCCACCTTTAAAATGGGTGGAAAAGCGGATAAGTCATCAATATCAGATCAGCTGTTTGAAGGGGCCTTGGCACTTGTGTGAACGCTGCATCCTATTTAATGATCCGTGAAACATGGATGCAACACGGATGGCATCCGTGGTTTTCACAGACCCATAGGCTATAATGGGCGTAAGGGATCCGGGAACATGGACCAAGATAGGACATGCATGAGTGCTGAAACCACGGACCGTGCTAAAACACTGATGTGTGAATACACATATTCAAATGAATGGGGACGTGTGCCGTCTGCAGAAAACGTACAGCATATGTCCGTGAAACACTGACGTGTGAATGAGGCTTTACCCGCTCGCGCCAGGTCTAAAAAAAAAAAAGTGGGCGTAGCATGGACATGGAATGGGATGGGCCGGCATTTTCTACACGTTTTAAGCGTAGAACTGGCGTGCCGGCCCCTCTTCTTAACTTCGCCGATCCTCTGTAAGATATTATGTAAGGGTTATTAAGACCAGCGTCTAAAACGCTGGTCTTAATAAATTACCCCCTACATGGCACATTCTGTATCTCCACAGAAAAAAAATTCTTAGGGGGACGACCTAATGACAATGTACACATATATGACAGTACAGAAATCTTGCAGACAATCTTTTTACACCTTGACATGTAACAAGACAGGAGAGCCCATTTGGACACTCTTTAACTAGGCCTTGAGACATGACTTGGATAAATAAATAAGCCAGCACCTCATCTGCAGACAGCTGTCTCGGCGTGATTGCCCCTCAGGGCATAGAGTTATGTCTCAAGGCCTAGTTAAAGGGTCCGTTTTTGCGGTCTGCCTATTATAGAAATGCCTATTCTTGTCCACAATTGCGGGCAAGAATAGGACATATTCTATCGTTTTTGCGGGGCGACGGAACGGAAGTACAGATGCAGACAGCAGACTGTGTGCTGTCTGCATCTTTTGTGACCTCATTGAAATGAATGGGTATGCATCCGCTCCACAAAATTGTGGAACAGATGTGGATTGAAATATATTGTTGTGTGAATGGGCCCTTATATGTCTCATGGATGTTTTTTCCTTCATCTTGATTAACAAAGAGATGAATTTGGGCTGGTAGTAGGATGACAGATGAGCCATGCAGACTATGTAGTAGTGAGAGAGGTAATAGTAGGCATGTATTGTGCGGATTATAGGACGATGAGAGAAATGTATTATTCCCCTACACCTGGTTCTGTGACTAGATTTAGTCACAACTTACATTTTTACAGTTTCCAAAAGGGTGTGTGGCGAGGACGAGCCATCAGCCGTGGAACATTTTTTATTTACACCAGAAACTGGCATAAATGATGACTGGAATCTATGGCAGCTACGAGCTGGAGTAGATTTCAGTTTGGCACATGGACGGCTTGCACCTTGTAATTAATTAAGGATTATTATCAAGGCCAGTGGAGCCCATGTCAGTTTTGATAAATCAAGGCCAATATATTCATTTGTTAAAGCAGGGAGAACAGTTTGTGTCAACTTGTGTAAGGACTTACAGTTCAGTAGGGAGCAAATAGGATCCGACAATCATTTTTGTATACTCACTGGAGCTTTCTTGTCAATAGGTTTGATAACAAATTTCTTGTCATTGAATGAGATGTTCCTGATCTCACTCCATGGAAACCCAATCTTGGGTGTCAATCTGGAAGAGAAAAAAAACAACAAAAAAACCCATCCATTTAGGAGTCGATTTTTACCTTTCAAACGATGTGCAGTAAGGAATAAAAAAGGGGTTTTTCAGGATTTTAATACAGATTACCTATCCTCAGGATAGGCCATCAATACCAAATCAGCAGGGTCTGACACCCCGACGATCAGCTCCATGTGAGCACAGCCTTCCCTTCATTGTTTACACCGCTGTGCCGTCTGCGGCGAGCAGGAGCAGTTGTAGCTACAACCCATCCCATTTAGTCCAATAGGACGGCTCATTCTTATACACATTTATAGGAAGGAGCCGTCCCATTTTTAGAACCAATGGGGTTCTATGGGGTTATTCACATGGCCGTTTTTTTTAATTGGCTGTTTTCACGGCCAGACAGACCCCATTAAAATCAATGGGTCCATTTATAACAGCCCTATAGACAGGAGTGCACCTGTTCAAAGGCAGTTAAAAACGAGTTACAGGGGAGCACTATTGAAAGGAATTTTATAAACAGTGGTAATGTCGAGCCCTTATATATACTGGGGCTACTATAGGGGGCATTATAGACACTGGGGACACTATAGGGTGGAGGTTATACATACTGGGGGCACCAATGGGGTGTACTGAGGGCACTGCCGGGGTTTGGATGTCAGAAAAAAAACGACGAAATTCAACTGTTGAAAAAGGGCTGTAGAACAGACATTAAAAATGGACAAACTGCCAGAGAATGAATGCACACACGGATGCAGAATGACCATGAAAAGCTGACCGTTTTTAAGGGCCATTTTTTTTCACTGCCGTGTGACTGTAACGTAAGTAAGCATCTTGTGAAAGAACAGCTATCATAGGTATATAGCCTTCTTGTCTGCACAAAATGTAAAAGAGAAAAATGAAAGTGGTCATAATAAAAAACTGGAGGAAACAAGCCTTCATTATGCAATAGTCTGGAGATGTCTCAGCACTATTGTGTCCTCTTCTGGGCAAGCAGACAAGTTACAAGCTATTCCACAGTAAAATGCTGACTTGGGCCTCTTGCACAAGTGCATCCGTTCTGTGCATTGGGGACTGCAATGCACGGGCAACCTCCGTGCGTCGGCCAGGACGGATCGAGACACATTGAACTTGAATAGGTCAGTGATCCATCCACATCGCAAAAAAGAAATAGAACAAGTTCTGCATCTCCGTTATTGCAGACCCATGCAATATGGCCACGGGCACACAACGTTTGTGTGCAAGAGGCCTTAAAGAGGCTCTGTCACCTGTTCCAGCATAACCTAATAGTCATATAGCCAGGTAGGGCTCTTAACACTGATAAAAAACATACCTTTCATTCCCTTCTCTGAGGTCCAATTTAGCTGTAAAAGAAACTTTTATAAATATTTAAAAGAGCAACTGTAGCATTCGGAGGCTGGGTTATGCCTCCGAGCACTGCTTCTGCCACGCCCCAGGAATGATATCGCTGCCCTGCATGTTCTGATAACGCCCCCAATGCATTTGACTGGAAGCTAGACTCACTGGTCTAGTGAGGAGATCCCGTGTGTGAGCACTCGCATGTATGACAGCGCGTCCGCACTCAACTGTTCCCGTTCTTCTGGGCAAGTCCTTGTCTTCTAGTGCGCACGTGCCGCCACTTGCGGGTGCAGTGACGCGAGTCTAGCGCTGCCAGTCAAATGTAATTGGGGGTGTTATTAGAACATGCAGGGCAGCAGTATCATTCCTGGGGCGTGGCAGGAGCAGTGCTAGGGAAGGAATAACCCAGCCTCCGAGTGCTCCAGTTGCTCATTTAAATATTAATAAAAGTTGCTTTTACAGCTAAAGCGGACCTCAGAGAAGGGAATGAAAGGTATGTTTTTTTATCAGTGTTAAGAGCCCTACCTGGCTATATGACTATTAGGGTATGCTGGAAGCAGGTGACAGTCTCTTTAAAGAGGCAATCCCAACAGTTTCTCAAACAATCAGGTGGATTTCTATTTAGAACAAAATTATTTTTTATTAGAATTTTCAAAGAAATTTCAATAATAACATACAGAAAAATTAAATTTTTCACATGTAATATTACTTCATATCACATGAGGTGGGAACACAATCTACGTTTCAAATATAATTGATTATGCATGTATCAGAATAAATTGCAGTAAAATAAAATAAACATGTACACAAAAGTGCCTTCTTAAATCTTTGTTAACTTTCACATTAAATGAATAAAGAAAAGTGAATCTTTATTACATATAAATTGAGAACATATCTTTAATTACATGTATCACTAATCTTTTCTGGCAATACTAAATTGGTTTTATGCATTACAATCTTTATTATATTTATGTTTTCTCTTATGTTGTCTAACTTTTCGGTTGACCGGCTCCTTTCACACATCCGACTCCCTCCTTACTTAGGGAAGTACTTTAGCCATGTTTCCCATTTTTGTTGCATAATGGTATACCTGTCCATACATATTGCATACGATTTTTCATTGATACAGCTTCTTGACATCATCTCTATAATATTTTTAGTAATTGGTATTGTTTCTGTTTTCCAGTTTTTTGCTATCAACGTTCTATATGCAATAAAGATGTGTATCAAGGGGAACTGCACCGATGAATCCATAGAGTTTATTCCCAGATTCAGCAATACCAGTTCTGGGGTGATAGTAAGGGTTTTACCTGTGATCATATTAACTAGTATACCTATGTGGATTTCTATTTAAAACTATTGCACACATACTAAAATTTTCATGATCTTCACAAGATACTGAATCTAAAAAAAAACAAACATTAACTACTTCTATTAACTAGATATTTGTGTCGGCTTATCACAAACAGTCTCCATGATAAATATGTTACCTGTCATTTTGTTCATAAATATTCAGTCCCAAGGCATCCACTCCTAGCCAAAGTTCAGAGCCCTTCTTATTCTTAATGCTGAAGTAGTTAACGCCATACATCTCCAGATCTTGAGCAATCTTCAGGTACTCTAGAATGGCATCCTCCCTAAAAAACAGTTTAAGACAGCTTTATTTAAAAACAGATAAGAAGCATCAGTGATCCTAGTGCCGCCAGGACTGCAGCATGGAACAGCAAGACCACCTTTGTTTCCTAAGGACCTCTTACATGGGGCTATTACCAAAGTCATTGTTGATTGCATCTTTAACCCTTTCTACCCCGGAGGGTTTTTTGTTTTTGCGTTTTCGTTTTGCGCTCCCTGCCTTCCCAGAGCCATAACTTTTTTATTTGTCTGTTCACATAGCCATATGAGGGCTTGTTTTTAGCAGGACAAGTTGTACTTTCCAACTCCACCATTTAATATTGCATATGATGTAGTGGGAGGCAGGGGAAAAATTCCAAATGGGGCGAAATTGCAAAAGAAAAAAAACGGGTTACGGGTTTTTCATTTACAACGTTCGATGTGCGATAAAACCAGGGCTGTGGAGTCGGTAGATAAATGGTCCGACTCCTCAGTTTTTGTTAACTCCGACTCCTCTGTATTTAATATGCAAATGTATTTTATAGTATAAAATACATTTGCATATTAAATACAGAGGAGTCGGAGTTACCAAAAACTGAGGAGTCGGACCATTTATCTACCGACTCCACAGCCCTGGATAAAACTGACCAGTTACTTTTATTCTACAGGTCAGTACGAATCCGGCAATACCTTATATGTATGGTTTTTCTTGCTTTGTGATAAAATAATAAAAATGTGGGGGGGGGGGGAATCAGTAAAATTTTTTGATCGCCATATTTTGAGCCCTATAACTTTATTGTAATTATGTGTACGGAGCTGTGTGGGGGTTCGTTTTTTGCGGGGCGATCTGAACTTTTCATTGGTACAATTCTGGGGTGTGTATAACCTTTTGATCACTTTTTATAAAAAAAAATTGGTAGAAAATGAAAAAAAAAATCAACAGCAAATCGGCCATTTTGACACTTTTTTTTCTGTTTGCCGTATGCGGAATATATTTTTATACTATGGGCGTTTTCACACATCGTGACACCCATGATGTGTATTTTTTAAAAATGTTTACGTTCTTTTATTCTTATTTTGGGAAAAGGGGGGTGATTTGAATTTTTATTTTTTACACTTTTTTTTATAGTTCCCATAGGGAATTATAACAAGCAATCATTAGATCGCTATTCTCATAGACCCCAATGCATTAGCATTGAAGTCTATAAGAAAATTGCTAGTTTCCTACGGAGCCCTATTACAGGCAAGAGCTCCATAGGAAATACTATGCAGCAGCCTCCTGTCATTAACAAAGACAGGGGCTGCTGCACACAAGCTCCGGCTCCTCTGATCGCCGCACGGGGAAGCCGGAGCATCACCGGAAGCGTGCGCTTCCAGTGTTTCATGCGCTGGTCAGGATTGACCACGGCATCTGAGGGGTTCAATGTCCGCGATCTGCATTACTGCCGGTTGCGGACATTAGCCGCAGGTGTCTGCTATAAGAAACAGCAGGCCACCCGCGGCTATGGCACAAATCTCCCCCAGTAAGTTTACAATTTTAATTTTCTGTCCAATTGCTTAACAATTTCAACATGTTTTAACCCCTTGACCAGCCTGTTTTGGGCCTTACTGACCAAGAGTTTTTCTTTCTTTTTTCATTGTCGCATTTCAAGAGCTATAACTTTTTTTATTTTTCCATCTATTTTCCATTTACCATATAGCTTTATGAGGGCTTGTTTTTTGTGGGACAAGTTGTAGTTTTTAATGGCACCATTTTGGGGTACACAACTTTCTGATTAACTTTTATTAACTCTTTATGGGAGGGAGATGGGAAAAACATCAATAATGCCACTGGGTTTTACGTTATAAATTTTATGGCGTTCATTTTTCGGTATAAATAACATATATTTTTCAGTTTTACTACTTTTGTTGCAATAAAACCTCTTCTTTTTTTTTTAAGAAAAAAAAATGCTTTTGCATTGCTGCTTCCCAAGACCCATAACTTTTTTTATTTTTCTTTCTATGGAGTTGTGTAAGGGCTTGATTTTTGCAGGCCGACTTGTATTTTTCATTAGTATCATTTTGGAGTAAATGGAGCTTTTTGATCGCTTGTTATTACGTTTTTTTCTGTGGCAACTAAGAATAAATTAGCAATTCTGTCTTATTTTTTTACGGCGTTCACCGTAGGGGATAATTCACGCGATATTTATGTAGTCCAGGTTGTTACAGAGGTGGCAATACCAAACATGGGGGGGGGGGGGATTTTTTTTTTTGCAATTTTTTTCATTGAAAAGTGTATTTTTTTATTTATTGAATAAATGTGTTTTTTTTTACTTTTTTTTTCTTACCACTTAATAGTCCCACAAGGGACTATAACAGACAGCATTCTGATTGATTTTAAAATACAATGCATTATCTCTACAGTGCACTGCATTTTAAGATCAGTGCTATTCCGACTTTGACCAGCAGGCTGCGCCAGAGAGGTAAAGCCTGCTAGAAATGACTGGTCTGGGACCTACACGAGACCCCAGCCAGCCTTCACACACATCGGCACCCTGCGATCGCATTTGCAGGGTGTGAGAGATGGGCTTTATTTCTCTCTCTCATATATATATATATTATAGATATATATATCTATATATACACACACACACACATACATACGTGTGAACATTCTGTAGTACACATTTTTGTCTAATAGATGGCACCAAACCAGATGTATGAGCCACGTGTGCATTCTTTTGTCTTAAGGTCACTAGAGGAGGGGGAAGGGGGGGGATGGTTGCAGTTGCTGAAACCACTCCTATCAAGTTAAGGAGCCAATAGTCTCTTCTGAAGGAACACCCTTTTTGTGATGTCATGTCTGGTATTTAAGTGAATGTAGCTTGAATAAAGGCTCTATTCTGGCTCAGGGAAGGATGAGAAGATGCTTTTAAGAAACCAACTTGTGTGTCTTGTCTCATTATGAAAGCAGTATGGCACGTACATACTTATACTTCTTCTTTGTGTGCTGCCAAATCAATTAGAAGATGAGAATCGCATAAATTGCGATAATAAGGAGGCCGATGGGAGACAGGGTGAGTCTGTTCCCTCTGTCAGCACTTTACATGTGGCAGGCGTCGTTGGGGTCTCTTGGGGGACCAGTGTAGCGCTTAGACTGGGCTGCCGCAAAAAAGCGGCGGCCCCTTAGTAACCGCCGTAAAAAGGTGTATGGGTGGTCACTAAGGGGTTAAAGCCCACAACATCCAGGGCCCCTGCAATTCTACTGAAACAAACTGAGGCCACCATAGAACTCTACTGTGATACTTTTGGTGCAGCAGAAAGAGTCTTGCAAACATAACAAATGTTACCACCTCTTACTTGCCATCCCAGTCGTCCGTTACCTTAGCATGCCCCTGTGTTCTTCATGCCAGACATGGATTCTGTCCTCCCACTGCTCTTTAGTAAGTTTGTGCTGTTCCAGAACTCTGGACAGAGAAAGCAGAACATTACAACCTCTTATGCTAAGTTCACATCCCTGTCATTGAAGTCCGCTAGTCTGTTTCCCTGCTGGAACAGACTACCCCGGCATACCGGACACAGTCGCGCAGTGGATCCCCATTGTATATTATGGCTTTTGGCCGGACAAAAAGAAGTCCTGCATGCACAAAAGTGACAAAAGCCACTTATTGTTACAGATTTTCATACGCATGGGATGCGGATTGTTGACTCCAAAAAATCAGTATCAAATCCTCAACATGTCACAAACCCTTAACAGGTGCACAGGTCTCCTGGGTAGAGTGTGACAACAGCCTTACTCCATAATAAAACTATTACACAATTTCCACGTTTTTTGTATATAGCGTGTGCACTTTAGCAGAAAGGCACCAGGAGCCAACAGGGCATGACACTTGTCCCTCTTCATTCTCGTGGAGTCTCAGGACCCTGAACCCCACCAATCACAATGCAATGTCTCTATGACATGTTACAAGTCTGAAATGCTTGGGTTACACTTGTGATATTCTATTGTGTGTGTAGTGTTCATCTAGTATATCCAGTGATGCCATAGAGCATCACCATAGGTTTTGAAATTTCTAGTGAAGAAATGTTTTGGGATTACTGCAAAAGTAACAAATAGACCAGAACATTGATTTGAAAATAATTGAATAATTGACAAAATCTAAAGTAGAAATTCTGTATATGCATACCTCTGAGGAAGCAGCTTGTCTTGTGACAAATAGCCTGTTTTTTGCACGTCTTTGTTAAAGTCTCCATATTTGGCCTGCACGGCATATGAAGCCAGGAGAACTGCAGTTTCTGGAGGACAGTAAATGTCATCATTCAGAATGCCTTCCTTCACTTGGAGAAAGAAGAGTCGCTGGGTGATATCTTGGATTAGTTCCTCAGAAACATCCTCCGGATAGAATTTGGCACGAAATTTAAAAAGTAATGGAGAATCTTTCCGTACATCCTGAGCAGTGACCTGATTAAAGAACATCAATAGTACTGTGTATGATATAAAGAAGCTGTAGACATCTATACGAAAGCAACTGTCAATGCTGCAGCAGATGAGAGCCAACATCACAAGCAATCACTGCTTTCTCTGAGGAGGTCATCAATATCAGATTGGTGGGGATCCGACACCCCCACCATTGGTTGGCTCAGTCCACTGTGTAGTGGGAGTGCCAGCTTACTGTAGTTCATCTCCCAGAGGATAGGTCATCGGTAAGTAATAAGGTGGAAAACCCTTTTCATTACGAATAGGCAAGTGACTGGGAGCAGCGCTGCAGTAACCTGGCGCACCATTACACAGTGGATGAAACCGTGTACTGCTGGTGCCTGGTTTCGATGCCGGAGCTCCTGCAAACTGGTGACTGATAGGGGTGCTGGACCCCTGCCGATTAGATACTGATGACCTACAGTATCCTCAGGATATGTCATCGTTATCAGAAGACCCATATAACTCTTAAAAGTCATAACAAAAAAAACAGAACAAGGTGTTACCTTTTTGTTGAGTTTTAGCCATGTTGAGAAACCCTTTGTATCTTGGTACTGTAGTCCAAAGAACCAGACTTCTCGAAGTCCAATTGTTTTCACAACCTTAGGAGAAGACAAAAAATCGAAATCAACAAGATCAGGGTTTGTGTTTGGTATTGTACAAATGGAGGTTGAGCCACAAACATATGCGTTATTCTCATATTACTAATAGACAATTATTGATGTTATGTTAGGCAGAGGCCACACGCAGATGTTTTGTAGTAATATTTTACACTTTTTACTATCTAGCAATCCAATGGAAAATTATTGCATTCCAGGGAACTTTGTCACTTAATAGTTAAATTAGGAACAGTGAAGCAGAAGCCTTAGGGAGTAGTGTTGAGCGAACTTCTGTTTTAAGTTCGGCGTCTAAAGTTCGGCTTCCGGTTAGCGGAGAATCCCGATAAGGATTCCGAATTCCGTTGTGGTCCGTGGTAGTGGAATCAATAATCGGCCATTATTGATTCCGCTACCACGAACCACAACGGAATTCGGAATCCATATCGGGATTCTCCGCTAACCGGAAGCCGAACTTAAAACAGAAGTTCGCTCAACACTACTAGGGAGCCTTCACACACTGCAGATTATGTTGTAGACATTTCTGCGACTGAAAATCAGTTCCACTCATTCCATTTGGATTTCGGCAAGTCCCATTCTGGTGAACAGAACGGTTTTTCAGTCGCAGAAATGTCTGCAACAAAATCTGTAGTGTGTGAAGGCGTCCTTACTGCTGGTCAATAGGTCGTGTTACTACACCAGGTCTCTACATCTTCCAGCATTCCAGCCGTTGTAAAACTTCAATTCCCAGCATGTTTCATTCACTTCTATGGGAGTTTCGAGAACAGCCGGGTAAGGCTAGTTTCACACTTGTGTTTAACTTTTCCGGTATTGAGATCCAGTAAGGGGTTCTCAATATCAGAGAAAAACGCTTCCGTTTTGTCCCCATTCATTGTTAATGGGGACAATAAGTAACTAAACAGAATGGACTGCACCAGAATGTTCCCATACCGGACAGGAAACCGCTGCAAGTTTTCTCGGACACAATAGAAAATTGCTCCGGCAGCCATTGATTTACAATGGCTTTAATGCTTTTGCGGATCCCTGCCAGATCAGGCAAAAACTCAAGTGTGAAATTAGCCTTAGTGTACATGCTGGGAATTGTAGTTTCACAGCAACTGGTAGACAATGTTAGGACATGCCCCATTCATCGGAAAAACTGATTTACAGATTAGCCAGAAGAGCCGAAAAAGGGATTTCCAGACTGTGTCCTAGAAATGGTCTGAAAAACGGACCAAGCACAGAAGGTATCCATATACTGTCTGTGGCTTTCATGGACCCATAGTTTTCAAGTCATGTTTGGCCTGGAAAATGGACTGAAGTAGTGAAATATCCTTTTTTCTGTAGACTGAGATTCACAGAATAGAATCAAAGTCTGCATATACACACTGAATGCAATGGATCCGTGTGATGTAGTTGTAGAACACACACTACACATCTGTTATCCATAGACGTGTGGTTTAAAGGGGTCAGGCAGGATCTTAAAAAAGTCCTTTAAGGGTCCATTCACACGTCCGTAGTGTATTGCGGATCCGCAATACACGCGGCCGGCACCCGCATAGAACTGCATATTCTTGTCTGCAATTGCGGACAAGAATAGGACATGTTCTAATTTTTTACGGAGATGTGGACCGGAAGATCAGGGGGTGGCACGCTCCAGAAATGCGGATAGCACACTGCGTGCTGTCCGTATCCATTCCTGCCCCATAGAGAATGAATGGGTCCACACCCGTTCCGCAGTTTGCGGAACGGATGCGGACCCATTCTACAGACGTGTGAATGGACCCTAATTGTGTAATTGTCATCTAGTGTCCTACAAAGCACAATAGTGTACCTGTCAACCTTTCCTGAGTCTTCACTTCAACCTCCACGCTGCTGCTGTGCTTCCATTGTTTACAACCCAAACTTCCAGGTTGTGGGCGAAGATGAGCTGCAGCCACAACACTTCCTATAGTGCTGCAAGATCAGCCAGAAATATAAAGGCCCACTACACCCTTCCCTGGGCTGAAAACTCTGCCCACTACACCCTCCATCATCAGCTTGCTGTCTCCTCCTAATGTTTCCCCTCTCAGCTTCCATAAGACAAGCAGTGGTCATTTCACCTAACAGCCCATTCCAAGATCACATAGGGCTGACGACCATTCAGCTGGGGATTCTGACAAAGGGCATCATGGAAGGCCTTTTTCTAATGTCAGAGGAAATGGCGTAATCACAGAGGGCAGAGTCACGTGACCACTCTTTCGATCTCCGGAGAGAGACAGAAAAAGTAGCACAAGTACATTAACAGTTCGAAAATTATTATTATTATTTTAGCAGCCTTGCACCTCGACCATTTGCCTGAGCAGTAGAGCCGTCTACTACCCCTTTTTCTCACAAGTACATTAACACCTTTGCTACCAGTGACGTACATGCACGGT